>NC_138182.1:29506268-29715149 GCF_964194105.1 Spermophilus citellus
TTAGGTCAGGGGACTTTGTCCTCATGAATGGATGAGGGTTGTTATTACAGGAGTGGGTTTGAAACTTCAGCATCCTCTCAGTCTCTCTCATGTGCATTCGCTCTCGCTCTCTCTCTCAAGAGAGAGAGAGAGAGAGAGAGAGAGAGAGAGAGAGAATTTTTTAGTATTTATTTTTTAGTTTTCAGTGGACACAACATCTTTGTTTGTATGTGGTGCTGCTGAGGATCGAACCTGGGCCGCACGCATGCCAGGCAAGCGCGCTACTGCTTGAGCCACATCCCCAGCCCCTGTACATGCTCTCTTGCTGTGTGTCCTTCCACCGTGTGATTATGCAACATGAAGGCCCTCACCAGATGGAATCCTTGGACTTCCCAGACCCCAGAACTGTGAGAAATACATTTCCTTTTAAGCCATCCAGTCTATGATATTCTGTTCTAGAAGCGGAAAATAGACCAAGACAACAACTTTTCTAATATTTGAAAAAGCTACTATGTTCTTCCTAAATAGTTTCCCTTTCATTAGAGTGAAATTCTAAAACATGCTCACAAAAGACAGCGGAGCTGGACATTGAGTCAGGGATATTTCTTGAGAGCTTCCTGTGGGGCAGGAAGCTGTGGAACACAATGAAACCTTTGACTAGGCCCCTCAATCATCTGACCCTTAAGGATGGGGTGGAGGAGACGGGATGGAAAAGTGGACCTGTCTCCCCGCAGAGGGACGGGCCTTGGGTTGTCTGTGGAGTCTGCCTCTGTGCCATTGTCCTTCATGAGGGAAGGTGATGGGTATAGATGACTAAGGACGAGGTGCTGGAGGTAGGCCTCCAACTCTGGCTCCTGAGCTGTAGTTACAGGCTCTTTGTTTTAAGGGGACGGCTTTAAAGTCCCAGTGGGGGAAGGGCTGGTGGAGGCAGTGCCCACTGCATCAAGGCCCTTGCAGAGCCATTTGGGGGTCCTCCTTCCCTCCCTTAGCCCTTCTTCTCTTTGGATTCCTCATCCCATGATCCTCTCCTTTCAACCCCTTCCTCTCTTCAAGTGTCCCAAATTCCTTCATGGTGTCCATTTGCTACCCCTGGCCTTCCTGACAGATTTTGTAGAGGTAGGGGAATGGTGGTAAGGGTCTTTCACTCTGGTGTCAGGTACCTTCTCCCTGAAATTAAGTCAAACACAAGTTATTGCAGTATTTCTTACTAAAAGGACACTGGTCTGCATGAGAGAGACAGCTTCCTCCCGTGTTCCTAACGCCGGCTGCTGAGGAAGCCCGAATGTGGGCGGCCTTTTCGATCCTTCTTCTCTGGGGTTGCATTTCCAAGTCTCTGTGAACTGAGAGAAGAACAGCCCTCACTCTGATTCTGCTGCTTTGCCTCTCCCTCTAGAAGGGGAGTGGGTATTGACTGTGGCTGGGATTTTAGGGTGGCAAATCTCACTTACGTTGCTGCCAAAAAAAATGGGGAATTAAGGTAAGACCTCTGTCACCATGTCACAGATTAGCGAGGGAGAGATAATCATCAAATAATTGCAATAGAATGTATAAGTGCCTCAGTTTTGAGGGACAGGAAGAATGTTGGGGAAAACTGTTCAGATGAGATCAGAGGCTGACAAGCTTTTTCTGCAGAAGACTAAGTTTCAGGTTTTATGGGTCATGTAGCGTCTGTTGCAACTTCTCAGTCTGTTGCACCAAGGGAACAGCCATAAGCAATATGTTAATGAATGGACACATGCTGGGTTACAATAAAGTTTTATTTATAAAACTAGGGAGTGGGCCTTTCTGCTGGGCTAGACATGTCAGACACACAAAGTAGGAAGCACATTGTGTAGTTCTATATGAAATAGCCCTTCTGAAGTCAGGGCAGGTGAAACAATTTGACAAATCACAAAACAGGATGCAGTACTTCGGAAGCCCTGGTAGAAAAGGACAAAAAGATGAAAAAAGAGGTCTGGGAATTTCCAATGCCTCTTTTAACATTTGCTGTGTAGAGCAAAGAGGTGCCCCAGATGTACAGTCGACTTGAGTGATTACATTGCTTGCTCTAGACACCGAGTCATTTTCACGCTGTCCAAGATTGCATTAAACAGTTTTGGCTGTCACCTCATGGCTGGCTCAGATGAGTTTGTCATCAGCTAAAACCTCTCAGGCTTTCCCCTCTCGTGCACATTACTGTTAGGCCAGCCACCTCCTGTCATCTTTTGTAGCTTAGTTTTGAACTTTTAGTCTTATTAAATTTCATTCAGAGAAAGTTTACCACAGGTGATGGGTTATTCGTAAGAATTGGAAATAATCTATATGTTGTAAAATGATCAGTTTAAAGAACAGTGTTACACTTGTCCAGTGCAAAACTAAATGATTATTGAAAGGTGGACATTTGGTTTTCTATAAGTTGCACGTGGTATATTGTTAAGAGAAAAACAAATCAGTTGTGTTATGCTTTTTCCATATCTCTGCTGTATAAGTAAGTAACGTACACTTTGCAGGCCTTTTTATCTTGTCTCCCAGGAACTCTGCCTGGTATGCAGGTCCAAGAATGGGTTTTATAGTTCTTCCTTCTTTTCCTCCCAAATACTGTACTACCCTTTAATAGTACTTCACACATTTTATTGAAGTGGTTTATTAGTTTCCCCCCAGAGATCTCAAGCTGGGAGGAAGGAGCCATGTTTATCTTACTTTCCAATATACCCAGAACCTCACAGGGCCTGGAGAGAGGAGCTGTGCACATATTTGCTATGTGAGGGAAAGCATACTCTGCTTCTGCCTACACCCATACAGTGTGAAAGGAGAATTTGGGTTATTTGGGGATGGTGGGATTACAGGTTATTTTGTCCTTTCTGATTATCTAGATTTTCAATTTTCTGTAGGTGATACGTGTCACTGATGTAACAGAGAAACACCAAATACTATTTCTGAGGAAAGACAGCAGATTGAACTCACCCATCAACTTTGTTCCCTGTTGAAGCCTCATTAAATTCAACTGAAGAAAGACACACACACACACACACACACACACTCACACACACAGACACACACAGAGAGATCTGGAGTGAGCAGAATAACTGTATTTTGGAATTTGAAGGGCAGATGGACAAATGTTTATGGAGTTGATTTAGCAGACCTGGAAAGCTGACCACTAAATTGGCAGTAGGAGAAGCCAACAGCCAATCTGATGATTGCAGAACCTTCAAAGGGCTGAAAGAAGCAAATCCAGTTACTCTGGAATTGGGGGTAAAGGGAATGATTGGCTAAAATGAGGAGAAATAGTTGAAAGCTGTTTAAGAAACAATACATTTCTAGGTCTATAAAACCAGTCTTCATTGTTGGACATTTGCCCCTCCTTGTTCAAGGAGGGAAACGGGGAGTTAATATTTGCAGAGTATCACATGAAAGGTGTGTGGACTATGGAACATGAAGCACACTTGGGGCATGAGTGAGCACCACACTGATACAGATTCAGAAAACACACGCAACTGAGAGCTGGGCCCATCCCAGAACTCTCCTCTCCAGGTTCTCAGAATGCTGAGTTTGCTTCTACTCTGAGGCAGGGACGACTGGAAGACCCTTTCCCAGGAAGTCTGATGAGCTCATGAGGAAAGATCACAGATGCCAATCTTAGAAGTTCCACAATAAATGGTCAAGGTAGTGCACGGTACAGCACAGCTCAAGTCAACAAACCACATCCATGTGCTCACACCTCCCAATTAGGATTTTGTTTCTCATCTCTTAATATGAGTAGGCAATCAAGAATAAACAGACATCTGAAGAAAGCCTTTCACATGAAAGACTGAGACCCACTCAAAAAAACAGGAGGGAAGAAAGCTACTTAGAGAAAAATGGATTAGGCAGGGAGGGGGGAAAAAGACAACAGTAACAACAGTAAACCCCAACTTACACTAATCTTCTTGAAGAGATCAGAGAAGATCTAGAAAATGGGAACAGGGTAATATATCAAATATTCAAGGGATGAAAAAGGAATATTTTGAAATTAAATACATTATAGCAGAAATGAAAGTTTTAGTAGAAAGTTTGGAAAATGAAGTTTATGAATCTCCCTTAGAGTAGAACAAGAAGGCAAAGAGATGGAAAATAGTGGAAAAATGTAAGATAATCAGTGGAGCAGTCAGAGGTGTAGAATTCAAATAACAGGAGTTACAAAAAAGGGAGCAAGCAGTGTTGTACCAGTTTCCCCTACTGAAAATGTCGCTCAGTGTCTACACCTTTGTACACTTGCCTCCCATGTGAACTGAGGGCTTGACTATGTGACTTGCTTTGGCCAATGGGATAGTAGGCAAGTAAAAAGTGGATAAGTCTGTGCACATTGGAATTTTTCCTGTTGGGTCACTCCCTCTTAAAAGCCAGCTTTGATACTTGGGCTATGTTGTGGTTTCCATTGTTATAGTTTACTTTTAATTTACTCGAGAGTGGCCGTAAGCCAAGATAGTCACTCTTTAGGAGAGTCCTGATGAGTGGAGGAGTTCAGGGGAGTTAGGTTCAGGTGTATATGTCCATCAAGACACGGTGAGGAGGTGAAATCAGAATATATGTAACTGAAAAAATGTATTATTCATAGGTCTCAGAGAGGTGAGGGCACCAACTGAAGGTCGATGAAAAATCTTCTGGTGATGGGGAGCTCAACCAGTGGATGGGTAGGAGAGGAAGAGGGAAGATGGGAAAGGGGAAAGGAAAGGACCTGTGGGACCGTGCTTTCATGAAGGTTCACTGGTGTCATTCCCTTGGCCTTCCTGTGGGGTTGTGGCTAGGCTGGTTTAAAGAAAATAAATGCAAAGGAGGACATGATTTACATGATTCTAAGTGTTGATCATTAAGTGGTCTGTTAGGGGGATGTTTTGGAATTTGGGTCATCGGGGTGAGGAACAAACAAGATAAATCACAATCAATCATACAGAGAAGTTTTAATGAGGCCAAAGGTGACAGGGCATGACGGGGTCTCAAACAACGACATCAGACCTGAAAGTGGATGTCAAAGCAGAAACTTAACCGTATTAAACAAATTTATGGCAGACACTCTTACTGAAAGATGAGAGGTCGTGTGGACGGAGACACTGGGGAATAAAAGTGCATCTTGGTCAGGCTAACTGAATCCTAACCGAATTAACCACATGAATGACTTCTGCTATACAGCACAGAGCAGAACTACCCCAAAAGGCCCAGTTAGCCCTCAGAATGAAGAGGAAAAAAATAAACACTATACTGGGGAGGAGGTTTCAGTATTTCACAGCAATAAGTAACTGAAATAAAAATAAAGGAAATGGTGAAGTAATAAAAAAATTTCTTAGACCCAGAGGATGTGAAATGTCACATCAAATGCGAAGAACTGAGGCAATTTCTGTGGTAAGCAAGGTTCTTTTGCCCAGGGACCTGGTCACCTCTTTCATCAGTGTTATGAGATGAGAAAATTGGCTAAGTCTGGGGAAATGAGCAAGGGATCATGACTTCTTAAAAATTTTTAAATTTTTAATTTTTAGTTGTAGATGGACACAATACCTTCACTTTTTTTTTTTTTTGAGAGAGAGAAAGAGAGAGAGAGAGAGAGAGAGAGAGAGAGAGAGAGAATTTCAACACTTATTTTTTAGTTCCCGGCGGACACATCTTTGTTTGTATGTGGTGCTGAGGCTCGAACCCGGGCCGCACCAGGCGAGCGCGCCACCGCTTGAGCCACATCCCTAGCCCATAATACCTTCACTTTTATTTGTTTATTTTTGTGTGGTGCCAGGGATCGATCCCAGTACCTCACACATGCTAGGCAAGAGCTCTACCACCGAGCCACAACTCTGGCCCTGGGTCATGACTTTTTATTGAGCCATTCTTTATTAAGCATCTTTACAACTCCCTGGCTTCCAGAGCTTCAGCATGACTCCCGACCTGCTCTCTATTACTTCAGGGTCTTAGTATCTCTGTGCATGCCCAGCCCAGCCCAGCCCTGACTCCCTCTCCTACCACCAGCCTGGCCTGGAGAAGAGCACCACCACTGAATTTCTTAGAAGAGCTGGTGTCCCTGACAGGTGTGTTCCTGATGGCTTTAGTGATTGGTGTGTGGCCTTACTTGGAGAGTTATTTGGCTCACATAATATATGGGTTCCAGAAGACCTATATTTCTTAGTTTAGTCCTTCCTGTACCAGCGTTCAGGGCCAGGTTTTCAGATACTTCCATCTACTTAACATTGGTCATCCCTTTCTCCGGGCATATCTGAGCCATCCTAGCAGCAAGTTTACCCCATCCCCTGGGTCCTTGGTCAGAGCTTTAAACGTATTTTTGGAAAAAGTGCCCCTAGTCAATGGATTATTTCTTGTCCTGTCTTATATTCTAGTTCCTTGATAAAGGACCTTCAAAATTTGATCCCAGTGGTCTGGTTCTTGTAAAACTTGCTAAATCATGAAGCTACTTGGGTATATAATTTCTTTCCTCCTTGTTCAGACATGGCTCTCTCCAAGTAGGTTATACTGGAATTCAATCTTAGTGATCTGTCAGCTCCTAGAAGCGGTACCTGTTGTGCTTTAGGAGCGAGACCTCTTTAGTATAGGAAAGTGTAATCTCTTACCAGGGAAGTATGGACTACTTCTGTAAGCTCTAAGGATGCCAAGGAATCTGAAGAGCCAGCTTCCTCAGGTGTGACCACATCTCAAGTTTCAGAATCCCAGATTTTCCTGGTCAGCCTTCTGGCCTCAGCATGAAAGTCCTGCTGTGGCTGAACATCTAAGTATCCCTGCAACTCTATTGGGTCTTAAGTCTGCTGCTAACCTCTGTCTACTTCTCCATTGCAGTAGATAAGGACTTCTCTGTGAGCTACCAATGGGTTATTCTTGCTCTCATATTGATCCTTTAACTACTTGATAATGGCCCTCAGTTTCTCATTCCCTCTCCATAGGATTGCAATATAATATAAAAAGCAGTCAGTGCCCCTTTCCTTCTGGGCACTGGAATGCCTAAATCATCGTACCTAAGCAATGGCATGCCTCTCCACCAGAACACTTCCCCGGGTTACCCCGGGTGAGATAATCAGTAACTGGGACACCGTTTATGCCGGGAGACTCTCTGTCCCTTACACGTCACTCAGAATGGCATACTCTTTGTCTTCTAGGAAATGAGTGAGTTGGTTCTCAAAGCCCAGTTGTGTTAGTTTGGGTCTTCTAAGAAGTAAATGTCAAGACAGGATTAGATGTGCAAGAAATTTACTGGGGAACCAACTATAAATGATAAAAGGGAAGGAGCCAGAGAAGGTAAGGGGGCCTTTAGAATGCTGCATATCTGGCCTCTGTGAAGGAGAAGGGCAGGAAGGAGGGAGGACTGGGTAGGAGGATCTCAGGTGGTAGCACAGGTCTAAGAAAGATCTGGCCAGGTCAGTGAGGAGTCCTTGAGCCAACACTGTCCACAGGAGGAGTCCACATCTTGCCGCAGTGGGATTCCATTAGTATCCCTGCCATGTTCTCATATGAGAACAGCCTATGAGAAACACGGCCTCAGGACCAACTGTGGTAGGGTTCCAAAGGGATAGCACCTGGTGCCATCAGTGGACTGTGCTCCTAATAGCCATTATTATAGCTATTTTTATGGCTATTGTGAAGAACAGTGAGGAATGCCATACAGAAGGGAATGAAAATTATTTCCATCTAGAACTTAATAGTTGTCCAAACCATCAACCATTTATGACTGTAGAATAAGGAAATTTCCAGATATTCAAAGTCTCATAAGAAAAAAAAAATTTCCACGAATCCATGCTCAGGAAGCCATGGGAGAATAACTTCCACATGAGCTATTAAGACAAGAAGAAAGAGTACATAGGAAAAAACAAAACAGAGGTCTAACTCAGGAACGATGAAGTATGGACCCAGAGGGTTGGCAGTGCAATACATGTAAAAGCGACTAGTGCAGAGGAGAAGATTCCAGAATGTAGCCTCCAGGAAAACTATTGAGGCTAATGTGACCTCTCTGCAGTCTGTGCAGAGAGTCTACTGGAAATTGTAGGAAGAATGATCTGCAGACAAAGAAAACCAAACAAATGAAAAAGCAATGGAACTATTATCATTAAGGAAAAACATTAAGAAAATAGAGTATTTGTTACTGTATTATTACACCCATCTGTGAATAATAATCACATTGGCAGAATAATGTCAGCACTGAATGTTAGTTAAACTAAAAACTGTTGTATAGCTAACGTGGCTGTACAAGAGAGCTAAATCCTCCTGTGCTGTAACAGGAAGTCAATGGAGTTATTTCAGTATGGGAGTTATTAGGTGTGTAAATTCCATAGTAAAGGTCTTGAATCACAAATGATTTTACCCATAGGGAGAGTAACTGGAGAGAGATGAGAAGGGAGGACAGAGAACTATGATTATTCTTGTAAGTTGTATTCAACCTTTTAAAACACTAATGTGTTGCTTTCATAAAATAAAAAAATAGGCATTTTAGCATCACTTTAAAAATTATTTTTGCTAGTTATAACACATTTATAGCATTCCGGACTATAGAGATCTTTTTGAGTCAGGCTTTGGAGAATTTCCATATTTTCAGAGTAATGCCTTCTGAGTTTCTCTCTCTTTCTCTCTCTCTCTCTATTTGGTACTGGGGATAGAACCCAGGGGTGCTTAACCACTGAGACACATCCACAGCCCTTCTCTTCTTTTTTTTTTTTTTTTTTTTTTTGTATTTTATTTAGGGATAAGGCCTTATCAAATTGCTCAGGGCCTCACTGAGTTGCTATGGCTGGCTTTGAACTTGAAATTCTCCTGTTTCAGCCTCTCAAGTCACTGGGATTTCAGGCATGCGCCATTGCACCTGGCTCTGTCCCTGTCTCTTTGATTATAAAAAGTTATAAAGAAATAGGATTATGAGTAAACTCATATTGTTAGTTACTTTCTTTGAAGTGGATCTGTCTCATTAATCAGTGTTTCACTATGTGTCAGTGTTTGGCACTTAGAAAGCAACAACAAATTTTTGTTTAACCAGTGAATACTCTTAAAATACAGTTTTTCAGATAGCACCAGTACTATCTTATGTATGCTCCATTTTCTTCTTTTGGGCTCCAAGAATTTCACTGGGAGGCTTTATTGGTTTTGAAAATAATTCCTCACAGAGATATGATTATTGTGTTCCAGATAAGCTATATAATACTGTAAAAATTATTTGAGGCTAGTTTGGTAGACTGAGTCTACGGGTCTATATTGTCTCCTATTATCTTCTCTTCTTTCGTACTTAGGCAGTTTTATTAAACATTACATGATACTTTATTCATGGGTCTGTTGTTTCTGCAAACTATATTTCCTTCCCTTTAAAACTGAGATTTTCATCTTTCATATAAATGTTATTATCAATTGTTGTACCTATTATGCAACTAACATATTGTATGTGACTTATAATCCTGGATTTTATTTCATACAGATACAGTTCCACTGAGGAAGCTCATAGGAACATGTGGGTTGGCATGTTGACCAATTCATGATCTTTCAGGAGGGCTGCTACCTAGGATAATGATGCTGAGCCGGGCAAATAGGTCTTTTGCTTTAGTGAAATTGGCCAGGGGTAGGAAAAACTGGCCTTTGATGAACCTGGGTCCCAACTAGTCACCACAGCAGACCATTATCAGATGTGGTCCTGCTAGATTCTCTGAGCTTTCAAAAGAAGCTAGAAATTCAAGATCTTAGGTAAAATTTCCTGATTTTCAAAGGGAATGGCTGAGATGTAGCACCTCATCTTTCTGATGAATTATTAAATTTCAGAAAAATCATAGTATTTAGGATGGTGATGGTGATTACTAGAAGAAACAGCTAAATGTGACTGTTGGGAGCAGGAGTCGGGGGCTGAGAGGTAGGGAAGAGGTTCACTGTTTCTCGTGATAAGCCTTTGGTATTACTTGATTTTAAGCTGCATGAATGAACTTAATTAAAAGTAATTAAAAATACCACTGAATAAGCTTTAGAGGATCTGAAGTGTTTTTGTGTGTTTTTATAGGGCAGGTAAGTTTATTGAGAGGCTCAGAGAATATAGCTTTCTTGGGGCTGCCAAGTGGTAGAGCTGGGACAGAACCCAGGTTTTCTGAGCCACTAGTCCCAGGGTTCAGTCCAGGACTCCATACTGCTCCAGTTCAGCACCAACTTCTTAAGGGGTGCACTCCCCAATATCTACACCCTCCTTGTGCACATCAGCACCTGAAATGGAGGAAAATGTGAATCCTGACTTGTCTCTAACCTTCACTAACATCTGAGAGGCTCACCATGACCCGTTTTTAAAAATCCACTGACCAAGATACACCGGTTTCAGTTCCTAACTGCTATATAGTACCCTCAGGATGAGGGGCTTTAAATAACCATTTTATGTAGCTTTCAGTTGTGGGTCAGGATTATGGAAGGGCTCAGCTGGGCAGTTTTCCTGTGGTCTGCAGTCATCTGAAGCTTCTACCACATTAGGCATCCAGGACCCGTCAGCCACTGATTGGCACTTGATGCTGGCTGTTGACCACAGCACCTTTGTTGGCTTCATTAACATGGTGTTGTCAGCGGGAGAGGTCATCTGGAATGCCCAGGAAATGGGATCTTTTATTATATGGTTTAGAAACTACTTCCCACAGGAAGACTTGGCCAATTTCCCTCAGCAAAGAGTATTTCCTTCCTCTGAATCGAATCACCATTGCAGTTCCTAAAAATCCATCTTATGGCACTTTTGCTTTCAATCTTGCTCCATAATTGTCTTGTGTACCTGGGCTCTGGGCCCCCACGATGTGCTGCATAATAACCATTGAATAAATATTTGCTGAATGAAACAATGATTCCATGATAACTCAAATAGCAGTCCTGACACAAAAATGCATGTCCACTCTGATCCCTTTTCCTTTTCCTTCCCAATTCTCATGTTTAAAAAAGGAAAAAAACCAAGGGCTGTCTTATGAGGAGTCACAGTATAGACAATGCGGCTGTCTCCTGTGTTTACTGCTACTCTGTGAGAAAGAAAAGGCACAGAGGAGAAGTGAAACACCGTGTCATTTACAATTTGATTAAAAACCTTCTCCTTTTTCCTTTTATGTTTAAGCCCTGCAATTTTAATATCTCCCTTTTGTCAGAGGGGAAGATGGATCAAGCAGCTATTATCAATGTAGTTCCTTGATTATCCTTCCAGCCACACCAGGGTCTTGCTGTTGTGCCTTGGGGTCTTTATTTTTTTGACTCCTTTCTGCTAGAATGTTCTCCCACCTCACCTACTCCTCCTAGCCCAGAATCCTTAAGTCTATGCTCCCAGGCCACTTTCTCGAAACAGGCAACCCTGTACCACCCCCATTTAAAACTGTTCTCGAAGTGACCCAGCCTGACATGCAGCAGAGAAGGCCCCTTCCTGGGGCCTCTGGGAGACAGGAAGGCTCCACAGTACAGGTCTGGCCCATGAAATGTATGAAGCAGATTTTCTCTACTTTGATTTTTTTTTTTTAATCTTCTGAATGGAAGTATCAATAAGAGAAATGTTTTATAAAAAAACAAAAACAATCAAAACCCATCTGGCAGAATAGTGGCTACTGAAAAGGTAATGTGAGATTGCTTATGAAATCCCCAGACAGAAGCTAATTCTTTGGGTTTAGTAACTGTAGGGCCAAGAGGTTTATATAGTGTTCATTAACACCTCTGGAGGAACACTTACAAACGAATCTGGTTAAAGCCTAGCTTTTTTTTTTTTTTTTTTTTTTTTTTTTGATAAAGAATAATCTTTGGAGATTACTTCTGATCACAAAGGGAGACTGTAAGGACATTTTTTTTCTAGATTTGGAAATGGGGCAGAAGGATTATTGGTGTCAGAGCTGAGGCCTCGGAGCAGGTCTGCCTGGTCAATCCCAGTCCCTGATACTGATTCTCTGGGGCTGCAGAAGGGAGTGCACCTTTGTACAATTTGCTTATGGAAAAGAGCGATGATAAGGATGCTTGCCCAATAGGAATCCACATGGATTTTTGAAAAGATTAAAACCACAGTGTATTTAATGAAAGGGAAAAATAAAGACTCTGGTGAGTGTCACTGGGAAAAAATAAAATGGCACCTCCTCTCTATGGCCCACCTTTATCTCATTCTCTATTTTTTTTTTTAAGAAAAACCACCTGTTGTCTCCCAACATTCTTTACAAATTACATTGTAATGCCTGTTGGCTTTCAGTCCTGCTAAAATGGAAGCTCCATAGGGGCAGAGGTTTTTGATCTGATTTGTCATGTTGTATCCCAAAGCGCTACAATGTGCCTTGCCCATAGTATGTGCTTCATAAATGCTTCTGGAATGGAAATATCCTTAGGTATAGGCCAGTGACTTTCAAACTTTTTTGACCTTGATCCAAAGTAAGAAAGGTCATCCTTTTTTTTTGCGGGGGATGGGGTACCGGGGATTGAACTCAGGGGCACTCAACCACTGAGCCATATCCCCAGCCTTATTTTGTATTTTATTTAGAGTCAGGGTCTCATTGAGTTGCTTAGTGCCTTCCTAGGCTGTTGTTGAGGCTGGCTTTGAACTCATGATCTTCCTGCTACAGCCTCCCAAGCCCCTGGGTTTACAGGTGTGTGCCACTATGCCAGTCTGGTAAATGGCATCTTGAAATATAATTGAAACTAAAGGATCATGAAACAATACTTACCTTATTAGATGCCATGCCTTCTAATACATTCTAACCTCTTCTATTTCAGTTTTCAAAATTATTGAGGCTACCCATGGATTGACTGCACCACCTGTAGAATGAAAAACTTTGACATAAGACCCTGAAGATTCTGCTACCACAAATAAACAAATGGGAAATGGAAGTGTGTGTCGGGGGAAGGGCAGGCAGATTACTTTTAACTGACCACTACTCCAGAGAGCGGTGGATGTAGAAATGCATTCACATGTCATTTTTTTTTCCTTGGGTTAAAAGTGATCTCTGCTGCCAGGGGAATTGAGTTATTTCAAAAGCAAAGCACTTTAAATGATCCTGCGAACTGATAAATGATCATCGTAAAGTCTCGGGGAGAGTGGGTTGACATCTGCTATTGATAATTCAGAGCAGGAGAATTAGGTGAGGAGGCAGAAGGAGAGCATTTAGAAGGGAAAGGTGACTATTATGGAAAGAAAACACTTGAACCAGTTTTGTTGAAATTGGAGAGTAGCTGTTTCATGAGGGTATTATAGAATTACGTGGGCGATTATAGTAATAGATGTTTACCAGAAAGATCTGATTTGAAAGATGAACTCCAGGATGCTTTTGCTGACTTGTAAATACATCACTTATCTCAGTTCTTTATCTTCTTGTCTCTTTTCCTCATCTAACCTTGTGCCTCCCTACCGCTTCCTTCACTGTTCTCACGTTATTAGAAAAACAGAGACAGGAACCCAGGAACTGGAACGCCTTATGTCTCAAATAATAATATTGTTATTAGTGGGCTAGATGGATTATGGCCACAAGCTGGGATATTTTAACAACCTAACGTCAGTGATTTGGAAGGATTTTTGTAGCAGCATGATTTAGTATTAAATAGAATGATTTCACTGATGTTGATTAGTTCTGTACATATAAATTAATGAGGCAAAAACCTAAGCTCAGATTTATTAGTGTAGTTTCCTAATGTGAGTTATGAAATTATTTTTATTTCCTTTGAAGGAAGCTTTTATTTAAAAACAAATGAATAAGGCCTTTTATGTAATCTACTTTGAAAAAAACCCAGACAAAATATCTTAAGTAACAAAACTCCAAAAATCACAACATGATTTGAAGAACTAGACCTTGGCCTTTATCATGCCTGGTTGTTAGAGCACAGCTTTCCCTGAGGTGCCTGTAGAAGCTCAAGGTTGGGGATAAGTGTGTTAAGAAACCCTGCATTTGCATTTGACCAACTCAAACTAATTCTAGTCCCAGGAAGAAAAGTGACTTTATAAGAAGGATATGGAATTCAGAAAGAGCCCCAGGGACCCTAGGCTTTAGGAGCTGGGCTTCATTAAGGACTTTGCCCCAAACACACACAAGCACACCCACACATTTGTGCCTGGGTTAGTTGGGCTTCTTGCACCCCACCACAGAGGGTCTTTTTCCATGTCAGCACTCTGGATTTACCTCCTCTCCAGATGTAGGAGAGCTGCTGGCCTATTTTTCTAGCAGAAAAATCTCAGGGAAGCTACGTTGTTGGTCTGGCTGGAGTCCTTCAACTTGAAGTAGGACAAGAGAAACAAGTGGATTTTTAATTATTTTATTATTATTATTATTATTATTATTATTTTCACAGCTTTTCTGTGAAGCCAAGGAATCACAGTAAACATTTTTGGAGAATAGATATCATACTTTATTCATGTTCAGTAGGTCTCTAGAACCTAGTATGAGAGTAGTACATAGTAGATGCTTAATAAACCAGTTTTTGAATTACAGACTTTAAAAATTGGTTAAAGGGATAAATTTTACATTGGGGATATTTTACCACAGTTAAAAAACCCCTAATATCCATCTTACTGTCCATTTCTCAAAACTAGCATATGCCATAATGTCTTGTGATTTCTAGAGATCTAATCCCAAAGTTAGTTCTTTGAGGACAGAATAATAAGCAGTTTTAGCAGTCATATGTAGCAGATTTCACCTTGCAGATCTTAACAAAGATTTGAAATAAAAATGTTACAGTATGGAACATAACCATGTTCTGGGGGGTAGGTGGAAATATCTGAATATTGAGAGCACACATCTTTTGGATGTGTATTGAGGAACACTGGAAGTCAGTTTTTCTATTTGTGTTAGAATGCTGTAACTAATGGCACACCTGGAATTGTTGTTCATTTCTGTATTCCCAGCACTATGTGTCTGACATATAGTAAGGGTTGAATAATGCTTGTTGAATAAATGATTAAATTCCTTGGCATGGGAGCTAAACCATCTATCAAATTAGTCACCTTTAAAAGTCAACGAAGATTTTTGAGCCTGTAGATCCAGCCAGAGAGTGACAGAAACTTCACTTTTCAGGCTAACTCATGTATTAGTTTAGCTCTGAATCATACCTAAGCTGTCATCTTCAACAGTTTCTTTTTCATTGCCTCAATTTAGTCTCACCGTCTACAGTAGGCTGATTAAATTCAAGCCTCGGGTTAGTCATCTCTTCATTGTATCCGTGCCCTTTACTAAGTAACCTTGCAGTGTTCTCCACACTGGCAAACATTCAGCTCCACCTTTGACACTGGCCTTAGTCACATGACTTGTTTTAGCCAATGGAGTGTTAGCTGTTGCAAAGCTGGTAGATGATCTTTGGCAATTGCTGGGAGAAAAAGCCTGGGTTGATCCACTGGGAGATGAGACATGTGGAGCAGAGTCACGCTGTCCTATTTGTCCCAGCCAACGGCCTCCTGGATCAGCCACAGGAGACAAGAAGAAATGCTCGATAAAGCCTAACCCAGCTCAGAAGTAATGCTTATTCATGGGCGTGAGTGATGCTGTAACTATTGCATTCTGCTCTTTCCATTCTCTGCTTCCAAACGTTTCTCAGATTTTCCCTTTTTGCTTTCCAGTAGTCGTCACCTCTGTTCAGGACCTTGGAAATATCTAGATTTTGGCACAGTCGTTCTACCTTTCAGCATCCAGCTGTTCACATTTGAATCCATTCTGCATGGATGATTTCGAGCATAAACCATAGATCATCACTTGTCTCAGAAACTTTTGCTCTTCCCTTGTGACCTATTACATCAAGTCCAAATAACTTCATGCTCACATTTTGTCTTGTTCCAGTTCCATACTCTCTATTGTAAACTTAGTTTCCAAAAGCCACAAACTATTAATCCTTTCCTCTAATTAGGCTGGCATTATTATTTTCCCAACACATTGGTTAAATTCTTATATCCATGCCTTTAATCATAATTTCCATTCTTAAATGCCCCATTGCTCTCCCCTAAGCATGAGACAAATCCCACGATGGGGGATATTATAAAGATTCTTTGCTCCCAACCCATCTGCCCCAGAGGTGGCACAGGCTAGGAAAGAAAGGGCAATTGTTTGGCTTCATTATCTGAAATTTAAAGTTGTTTTGGAGAGTTCCAGATGATTTGATGAAATGCAACTTGGTAAAAAAACATTTGCAGTGGAGAATAGTTTAATCAGCTAGACCATTTGTTTGAAAATGAATCCCAATTACTAGACTTCCCAGTGTTAATAATTTTGGTATTCCAAGAATTTTTAAAGCATTTCTAACTATTCTTTTTTTAAAAATTATAAGGTTAAAGTGTAAGCAACTGTTACCCTTCCGTGTTTGTAAGATTCTGGAACAACTGAAAGGGAGAGTAATAGGATATTTATAAATCAATAAATAATTGCTGAGTGGTGAGGGATTGAATTAGTTGGAACAATCCCTGCCATCCATTCTATGAAAAGGGGAAACACAGTTAAATAAGTAGAGCAGACACCATCAGTTTAGAAAAACTGTGTAGTCAAGAGTTTGCAGAGGAAAAGTCTCTAATCTAAACTTGAACATTTGGTTTCTTTTCTTACTTGTTTATTTTTTTTTCTTATTAGATAAGCAATACACATTTATGATATAAAAGTCAGAGAGTCAGAGAAACAGAAGGATGTAAAAAGTTGCCCATATCCTACTCAGTAGGTGCTGAGAGCCACGTAGGGACAATTATTATCCCATTAGTACAAATCCTTAAAAATCCTGTCCTAGGGCTGAGGTTGTGACTCAGTGGTGGAGCACTTATTTAGCACATGTGAGGCACTGGGTTCCATCCTCAGCACCACATAAGAATAAAAAAAAATAAAATAAAGGTATTGTGTTCAACTACAGTTAAAAATATTTTTTAAATTCCTGTTCTATGTATATTTATTTGATATCTGTAAAATGATTCCATAAATTAGTCAATACTGAACATGGCTTATCTACAGCTAAATATAATTTATTAAAGTAAATGATAATACTTTGTTGCTAAAAATTAGTTTGTTCCAGTTGATCCCTTATTCCTGGGTTATTTCAATGAGTTCTTACTATTTGTCCTTTTTTTTGTTGTTGTTGTTCCTTTAGCTTGTTTCTAATGATCTAGGAATTAATGGCTGGTGCTTAATAGCTACTCAATAAATATTTGAGAGAAAGAATAAATACATGAATAATCCCCAGTTGTTGGGAGTTCATGTTTTTCTATTCAACTCCACTATTGCTGGAGAGCATGCATATAATCTTACTGAAGAGCCACTAACTTATGGGGAACTATAATGACATATGGTATCTATTCCAAATGAATGTGTGTAGAGTGCATTGGTAAAGAAATATGTATATGAATCTGTAGAGCCAAACAAAACTTCACAGTAGAGATGAGAATTGAACCCAATTTAGAAAGAATGAGCATTTTTCAGCGAATAGCTGGGGAAAACAGAAATTAAGAGTGGAGTTAATTAGGGGCGTCTTCCTAGATGAGGCAAGTCTGAAACAGAAGGTGAAGAGGGATATAGATTATAGAGGAAAGGCAGATGGTTACTTGAGGGTTGTCAGGGGGTCATTCAAGGTAGGTACAGCCGTAGGTGAGGCATAATAAGAAATTAGCCTAACTATAGTAGAAGAATTGGGTCGGAAGGTGATGAGCTATACATTTACAGGAAACTGTACTGATTTTTCCTAGTAATTTGTGGGAGGTTGTAGGGCTTGGTGCCCAGAGTTAGAAATTTCACTCATTAGATTTGCTAAGAAGTCCAAAGTAAAAGCAAGCAATCCCAGCTGCTGCCTAGTCACATATACCCATGTACCAGAGTGCCAGGGAAGGCAGATGTGAGGTCCTGGGCTCAGGTTACGGTCTGAGCAACTTATAAGGAATTCAAAGAGACTCCTGGCTATTTTTGTGATAAAAGCTGTAGATGGCTATTTTGGAGGAATCATTTATGCATTCTACTAGACGATTGTTTTGTAGAAGGCCATTTGAAATGCTCTCTCAAGCAGCTGCAGTTTATGATCCATGGAACCATGCTGATAGAAACAAGAGGAGTAATTTACTCTACAAACACCAACATTAGGCCCGTTGGCATGCTTGTGTAACAGCATGCGATAAAGCAGGGACTTTGAAGAAAGTCCTCAGACAGGGCATCCTGATACTGTTGTTGAAGTCGAGGTAAATGAATGTCCCAAAAGGAAAGAAGCCTCTGGTGTGCTCTGAAATATTTTTAAAAATATTTGTTTTAATTGTAGTTGGACACAATACCCTTATTTTATTTATTTACTTTTGTGTGGTGCTAAGGATCCAACCCAGCGCCTTGCACATGCTAGGCGAGTGTTCGACCCCTGAGCCCCAACCTGTGATTGAGACCTGAAGTAACATCTGGAGGGCGCCAGGAGGGAGTAGACACCCATGAGCTGTTGGAACCGTTTTCTGTTTGTGGGCTGCATTTCATTTCTTTCACTCTTGGTCTCAGTCAATTTAATTAGGATTATTTATAGGATTAAATTAATCTTTTAAGAATCATTCCATTTCATTTTTTAAAAAAATCTAAGGAATGGTAACAAAAAGTATCCCCATAGGTATTACTCCTGAAATATATTCAAAAGATCATTAATACTAACAATGTTTTTTCCAACTACAGATTCATAGGCCCAGTGGTCTCCCAAGCAGCTTCTCCGAGATGGAAAACCCATGACCTATACTGAACTTGACTCCTTTGCTTCCCCAACCTTTTATTTTTGGCTTTCTTTGTTGTCTTTAATGGCCCTCTCCCCAGTACACATGTAAATACATACAAATCATCAGCAAGTACTATTGATTTTGCCTTCAGTAGGAGCTTAAATTTGGCCACTTCTTGCTACCTCCTTTACCAACATCATCTTTTACTTGGATTGTTGGTCCAAACCACTGTCATCTTTTTCCTGGACCACTGTAATAGCCGCCCAGCTCTCTCTCCACTCTTGCCCTCCTGGATCCTATTCTCCACGGAGCATTCAGTAATCTAAAATTCATAAATCAAATTATATCACCACCACACGTGAATAATAAACATTGGTATGCTACTTATTATGTGTCCGTCACAATTCCAAGGGCATTCCATACACATCTTTTATTCAAAATGCTCCAGACCAGAAGAATTTCTGATTTTGAATTTTGGAATATTTGCATACACATAATGAGATGTCTTGAAGGTGGGATCCAAGTCTAAAAATGAGATTCATTTACGTTCCACATACATCTTATATACATAGGCTGAAGGTAATTTTATATACTATTTTGTGTGCATCTGTGTTTTGACTGCAGTCCATCACATGAGTTCACAAATTCCAGTTGCTTTACGTCCTTGCTAGAATTGGTCCTCAGTCTTTCTAATCGTAGGCCTCTTAGTGAGTGTGGTTGCTCATTGTAGCTTTAATTTTTATTTCTCTGTTGATGTTGAGCACTCTCTGTGTGCTTATGGGATGGGTGAAGATTCTCATGTGAAGTGTCTGTTCAGGTCTTTTGTTCAGGGTGGGGAAGGGAGTATTTTGTTTTTCCTACTGATTGATAGGATGATTTTTTTTTAAATTTTGTATAGAATTATTTTAATATATATAATATACATATCACACATGCTATATATATGTATATCTCCTATTTACCCCCATTAATTGATTTGCCTTTTCATTCTGAAAACTTTTGAACATATTTTAATTTTGATGATGTTCAGTTTGTTGATTTTTTTGTTAAAGTTTTCTGTTTTAATTTTTTCCTATCCCAAGATCAGAGGCTATTATCTTGTGTTTTGCTTTTCAAGCTTTGTAGCACTAGCTTTTATATTTGGACCCAAAATTTAATATTGAGTTTTTGAATTTATAAAAATGGTGTCTCTCTCTTTCAGTTTTTCTTTAATTTCTGTTAGAAATATTTTGTAGATATCATTGTAACAGTCTTGCACTTCTTTTGTTAAATTATTCCCAATTATTTTATGGTTTGGAGCTGTTGTACATAGTTTTGCATTTAAATTCTGTTTTACAGTCGTTTGCTGCTCATGTAGAAATACAATTGATTTTTGTACATTGACCTTGCATTCTGTTCCACTTAGGAAATTTACTTGTTAGTTGTAATCATTTTCTTTCTTAGACCACTTCAGATGTCTACAAGGACAATCATGTTTTCTATGAATAGCAGAGGTTTTGTTTTCTTTCTTTCTAAGAAACATGCATTTTATTTCTTCAATTTGCTTACTGCACTGGCCGAAACCTCCACTGAAATGTAAATAGAATCGTGGGGTGGCTAAATGTATTCCTGAGTATTTCATTCTGTTTTGATTATTATAAATGAAATTGTTTTCTTAATTACCTCTTCACTATAAAAAAACCACTGGTCCTGGGCTTTCCTAAGTTGAGAGATTCTTGATTACTGAATTCAACCTTTCATTATACATCCATTCAGATATTCTGTTTTCTTGAGCCACATTCGGCAATTTGTGTACTGACAGGAATTTGCTCATTTCGTCTAAGTTATCTGGTTGTTGGCTTCCAATTATTGCTAGCATTCCCATATAATGCTTTTTGTTACAGAAATGGACACAGAAAAGTGTCAGTAGTAATGTCCCCACTTTCATGTCTGGTTTCATTAATTTGAGTTTTCTCTTTTTTTTCTTGGTCTAGCTAAAGGTTTGTCAATTTTGTTGATCTTTCAATTTGATTTATGAATTTTAGATTACTAAATGCTCCATGGAAAATAGGATTTTGTTGATTCTATTATTTTTTTTTCAAGGAATTTGTGAATTCTGCTTAAGTTGTCAAATTTTTGACATAAAGTGCTTTGTAATATTTTCTTTGTTCCCCTGTTAGTATCTGAGTATTTGCAACAATGACCGGATTATCCCGTTTCTACTTTTACTTATAATTTTTAGATTTTTTTTTTTTACTTAAGTGTTAATAGGAATGTGTTAGTTTATCACTATACTCAGAGACTATTTTTGCCTCTGTTAATTTTTTCTATTGTTTATTTTCTATTTCATTGATTTTAGCTTTTATCTTCATTATTTCCATCCTTTCATTTGTTTTGCTTTTAATTTGCTTTTCTATTTTCTAACTTCTCAAGATGAAATTTTAAGTTGTCGGTTTGTAGGTCTCTCTTCTAATATTAGCATTTAAAGCTATCACCTTTTCCTTCAAGTTTTATTTTCACTACATCTCATACATTTGGATTTAATATTTTAATTATTATTAAGTTAAAAATGTTTTCTAATACCCCTTTTATTTCTTCCTTGACACATAGATTATTATAAATGTGTGTTTAATTTCCAAATATTTGGTGGATATTCTAGATGTGTTACTAAATTCTAATTTAATTCCATTCTGATCACAGCACAGTCTCTGTAAGATTCTATTGTATTGATATTTCTTGGAATTTATTTTATGGTTCAACGTATTATTTATATTCATGAATATTTCACAAACACTTGAAGATATTGTTTAATGTAGTGTTGATATTGTCAAGTTGATTGATAGTAGTGTTTAGACAACATCTACATGGTTAATGTATTTTTTTTTTTTTGCGTTTTCTTTAATCAATTACTGAGAATGGAATTAAAACCTCTAAAGAAAATTGTCCATTTTTCTATTGGGTTTTTAAAAAATTCTGTGTCTGCTTTATATATTTTAAAGTTCAGATATCATTACATTTAGAATTTTGTCTTCTTGATGAATCAATCTTCTTTTTATGTCTCTGTCTTTGGTATCAGTGCTTGTCTTGAAGTCTATTTTCTTCTATAGCTACTATAGCGTTCAGCTTTTTTTTTCCATTTCTCCACATTTTTATTTTTTTTAAAGAGAGAGAGAGAGAGAGAGAGAGGAGAGAGGAGAGAGAGAGAGAGAGAGAGAGAGAGAGAGAGAGAATTTTTAATATTTATTTTTTAGTTCTCGGCGGACACAACATCTTTGTTGGTATGTGGTGCTGAGGATCGAACCTGGGCCGCACGCATGCGAGGCGAGCGTGCTACTGCTTGAGCCACATCCCCAGCCCTTCTCCACATTTTTAAAACTTGTGCCATATAGTTGTCCAGTGGTGGGACTTGTTACATATTAGTACATGCATACAATATAACAATATAATTTGAGCCACCAGCTTTTTAATGCTTATCCTTTGCACTATCTCTTTTCATTCTATTTCTTTCAAACTGACACCTTATATATATTTATTGCACACAGATAAGGTTAGAGCTGACTTTTTCAAAAATGTACTTGACAGTATTTTTCCTGTACTTGGAGCTTTAGTCCATATTTCTTTGGGAATTTATTGATGGGATTGGGTTTATGTTTACCTTCTTTCTGCTTGTTTTCCATTTACCCCTTCTATCATTGTAAATGAATTCTATATTTTTAGTAATTATTTTTCTCATTCTATTGACTTTTTAGGTATTCCTTTTACTATATTTTGGTGGGGTTTTAGGGATTACATTATTTATCATTATCATCTAGTCCATTTAGAATTAATATTAATTCCATTCAAGAAACTTTCACTTTGTTTTATTTTTCAGTTCTAGATTTAATGTTTTTTTTTTCAGTTTTTGTTTTGCTTCTGTTATTCCCCATTTGCTTATTATATCTTTTCCTCAAAATCCTCAGATATATTTATAATAGTTATTTTAAAATCCTCTGCTGATTTCAAAATCTGGGACATATTGACTTCTGTTTATTTTGAATCTTTTTTCTTAATTAAGAGTTTCATTGTCTTGATTTTCCATATGTCTAGCACACTATGAATGACACATTATAGGGGATCTAGCTAGTGTTGTCTGCTTTTAAATGGTATGTTTTATTCTTCTAAGTGGTTGAAATTGCCAGAGGATTTTCTTGGTCCTGCCTGGCTTGGGTTTAATCTTCGTCAGGGCTGGTCTACTTCTGCTGTTTCCTTATTCCTGTGGTGTGACTCTTCCATTGAATGTCTGAAGTGCTGGGATGAACTTCTCTACTGTGGCTACTCTGGATTATCATGTTTCCCAGCCTGGCACAGCCTTTGGTGTTCAGATCCAAGACGTGACAGTTTCTCTTTGCTAAGTACCACAGAATTCTGCTCTGTGCAGATGCAGGCATGGACCCTCACAAAACCAGAAGTCAGCCAGGGAACGAGAAGCTTGCGGCACTTCCTTCTCTTCAAGAGGTTGACCTGCTTTAGCAGTCCTTGCCTCCGACTTCTGCCTTCTTAGTTCAGTGAGACTGTAACCTTTTGGTGGCCTGTATCTCCCTTGCCCATGTCTAGAACATGACCCAAGGCAGGAGGCCGGAGTAGACACAAGTCTCACCACTTAAGGTTCCTTTCATCACCATATTTTGTGTTGGACACTGTGAAGGATACACATAGGTAAATGATAAGGAGCTTACAATTTATCCCAAGAGGAAATGTCTGTCTGTGTTATAAAATTTGGAGTATTATCCTTGACTTCCAAAATTTGGGAATACTAACTGATTGGTAGGAATGAATACCAGATCCATTTTTTCCTACATTTTTTAGACCTTATATTTCAAGTCTAAACTGAGGCTAAGAAGGAAGTGAGGAGAGTATCACATGCCAGAATGATTTTCATCCCCAATTGGATCATTTGTACATGGTAAGACAATATAGTATCACTCTTAGGGACTACCTTGTCAAATTCCTTCTAATTATTATTTTTTAAATTTTATGTGCATAAAAATTCTCTGTCTTCCAAGGTCTTAGAAATAAAATAGAACCAGGGTATCTTTATTTTTTAATAGAAAACAAGAAAAAACACTTTAATGAGAATTTGTTTTACAGTCTAATTATTATTTTTTATTGGTTGTTCAAAACATTACAAAGCTCTTGACATATCATATTTCATACATTTGATTCAAGTGGGTTATGAACTCCCATTTTTATCCCGTATACAGATTGCAGAATCACATCGGTTACACATCCACGTTTTTACATATTGCCATACTAGTGACTGTTGTATTCTGCTATCTTTCCTATCCTCTACTATCCCCCCTCCCCTCCTCTCCCCTCCCAGAACCAGGGTATCTTATGAGAGTGTTTCCCTGCGTTGGTGCAGAAAATCATTTGCATCTGTCTCAGACTGTTTGATCTTCCTGCCAGCCTTCCTTCCTCCATATCTATTTATTACTGAGTCTATTGCAGATACTTTGCTGGAATCTAAGGAGAGAGAGAGAAAAAGCGTTTGAAGCACCCGCAATCCAGATACTTAAATAAATGCAATAAAATATGGTTAACGTCTTGGATTGAGTTTAGCTGTGGAAACAGATAGAATGGACCTGTAGCTCAGCAAGATTGGGGAGAGGGAAGATGTCAGGGAGGCTTTATGGAAGTGGTGATGGGGGGCAGAGTTTTGAAGTGGAGGTAGAGTCAAAGGACCTGGAATAGCTAAAAATAATACTTTAGGGGGCTTTACTTATAAAAATGTGGGCACCTAGGGGATCTCAGAACCTCAAGCAGGGCTCATTGTGCTTGGGATTTGGGATTTGAGGCAGAAACTATAGGGAAACGTAGAGAACAGGTTGGTAGGGGTTAGTTATACCAGGAGAGCCTGCCATCCAATTGCTATGAACCATTTTCCTTTTTGAATTTTAATTTTTTCAAATCTCTAAAGCAATACATATTTATGGTCGGAAATGAAAAAGTGAAGAGAATTATACCACCCACAATCTTGCCACAAAACTTCTTTTAAGAAGTTGTAAATCCTTCCAGATCTTTATGTACATATTTTTCTTTAATAAAAAAAAAATTGCATGTTCCTTACTATTTTATAATTTGTTTTTGGCTCAGTTATGATTTTAGAAACATTGTTAACTGTTTATAGATATTCTTTTTTAAAATTTTTTTTTAGAGAGAGAGAGAGGGAGAGAGAGAGAGAGAATTTTAATATTTATTTTTTAGTTTTCGGCAGACACAACATCTTTGTTTGTATGTGGTGCTGAGGATCGAACCTGGGCCGCACGCATACCAGGCGAGCGCGCTACCGCTTGAGCCTCATCCCCAGCCCAGATTTGTAATGTTTTAAAAGAATGTCTTATTTTTTCAGTCATAGCATCATGTATTAAAACATTCCTATATGTTTATATGGTTGTAAACATATTTGAATATTGGACACTTCAATTGTTTTCAGTGTTTTGCTATTTAGAAATAGGATGTAGATGAGCATTCTTTCTTGCCCATACAGTTAATTATTTCTCAGATTCCTCGTCACTAGCTTTATTGAATCTCAATCTTCAGGTGACAGGCTTATAAAATGAACATACCTGGAAAAATTAGAAAGCAAGGGAAGACGGTGCATGACCTTTTTCCTGTCAATCATCCTTGATTGTTGCAAGACCCTTAGTGATGACTTTTCCCATATTCTGCCTCAGTACTGCATCTGATTTTCTCAAACCTACCATCTGCAGATGGAATGAACAACCTCATGAGGAGGTGATGGAGCAGAGTTAATTCTGTTTAACAGACTCGGGCCTCTGAGGGCCAGGGAGGCCATGAGGGATTCCTCAGGAAGCTCAGTCTGGAGAAGGATGCATCATTACCCTCATTAAATGATGGGAGCACAGCATGTTGGAGACTTGAATGTGCAGTTCAGTGTGGCAGGTCAGATGGGGTTGGGATTTCCTGGAGAAGATGCCAGGCACAGGAGGACCACCTAGCTGGGCTGCTCTAGAGAACAGACAAATAACAGATGCAATAGAGATTTGGAGTAGAGTTAAGCCAAATAGTTCCTAAGATGTTTTCTATGCTGTAAATGTATCCTCTAAAATAATCAACTACTTAATAGGCACTTTGACTTGCATCAGATCAATTAATCCTCATAATCCTTATGGGAAAATAGATGGTATTTGCATTTCCACTGGTTGATGAAAAAACAATGGAGACAACTTCAATCATGGAAGCAGCTCTCTGTGCAGTACAGTAAGCTACCTCTGAGATAGGATAAGCAACAGAGGTTCACTTTGGTAACAGATAAAGGAGTTGTGATCTAAACTCCACATTTTGTCACTGCATCATATCACTGTTATAGTCTGGATTGCAGAGCAGGTGGGGCTTCCTTTTCCAACAATGTTCATGAAATAAACATTCATGGAGACTCTACTATAGAATCTCTGTGTCGGGAGCTTTTACATAAATTATCTAATTTAATGCTTGAAACATTCAATGAGAGGCACAGAAAGCTGGGCTTCCCTGTCCAGGTTAAATAATGTGGTCAAAGGCACATAACTAAAACTTGATGGAGCAGGAACTTTAACTGACACCAGCGATCACCTGTGCCTTTGTCAGTGGCCCAGGTCATTTATCATTTCATCCACATTTCCTCTGATCCATGTCAAAGTCTTCCAGGTTAGAAGTGTGGTCCATTATCATGAACAATTCTGTTGCATGATTCCAGCTACCTGTACAACTGAGCCAGACTGTGAAGTTCCTACCTATTCAGTGCTTGCTCTGAAGATGACTGCCTGTTAGAATTTAGGACATGACAGTTCATAGGCCTCAAATTGGGCCAAATTAGGAATATCCCTTGGTCCTAGGTCCCAAAGGGTGGATTCCTGAGTACCAGTTTGACTACTCCCCTGCTTTTCTATTTACCTATCAAGTGACATCATGGTTTCCTGTCAACAGAGAAGGGAGGGATAGTTTGGTGGTGGCAAGGAAAATAAAGAAGGGCAGGTGAAATCATAGAGCTAACAGACAAAAGTCACTATTGCTTCCATTCACATTTTATCCTCTATTTCTTTCTTAGCTTATAGATAGCTGCTATATGGAAAGAATACACTCAGTGAAATGAAATAACAGATGTCACTAAGAAACTAAAAATAAAAATCAGACATAAACAATCTTATTTCATTGAAATGGTTAGCTGAGCTCCTAAGAATGGTGATGAGGCCATTTTTGGATTCCTGCCCTGAAATGAACCAGGAGAAGAATATTTAAGAAAAATGAAGAGGATATTTGGCATACTGAGCAACAGATCTTCTTCCGGCTCAGGGACTGGAATGAAAATTGGCATGATCATGTTGTAGAATATACAGAATTAAATGGAGAATTAAAATAGAATTTTCAAAGAATATATGTTAGGGGAATAAAAGGCTAATAGTATTTATATTTGTAGGAAAATAGTGGGAGTAAGTCAAGGAATCCAAAGGTGAAGCGAAACTTCAAGTAGAAAGGGAAAAATACCATTTAAGTCTCAATATTTGTAAATAAAAGAAAACAAATGAAAAGATATCAGAAGTCAGCAAGATTTAATGGGAATATAAAGTTGGTTTCATGGAAGCAAAGTCCTTTCACTGGTAGGAAACAGTTACTGAGAGCTGACTTAACGGTAGAGTGCCCGTCTCCTGCCAGTTGTATTTAGCTGTGTTTTTCCTCTAGGCTTATACCTTGTGCCCTGGATCTGAGGGAAGCCAGTACTGTCCCAGAGTTGTGGAGGGTGGGCCAAGATTAGAATTTGGATTGTCTTTTAATATATTATGCTGATTCGTAGGGAAGAACAAAGATTCTGAGGACACACGTTGGAATTTAGCTATGGGAGATGAGTAAGAAATATTAAATTGACTCCAACAACTTGAGTCAGTTTGGAAACTCCCAGTCTCTTAGGATAAAGTATATAATCCTATTTAGAAATTCCTAGTGTGATCACAGATGTGACAATTGGTTCTTTTCATGGAACCCATTAATTAAAAAGTCCATAATCCAAAGTCAAGTAAGTAGTAAGACAGTATAACAAATTCTTATTTCATTAGCTTTTCAAAATATGAATAATAACTACCAACTTACCCTAATAAATTCATAATAAATTTCCACTGGCTGCTGAAAAACAATGGAAATAACTTTAATCATGGTAGCAGCTCATGGTGGGCTGAGCTACCTCTGAAATAATTTATTGGTTCCAGCTAATTTTTTTAAAAAATATTTTTTGGTTGTGGATGGATATAATTCCCTTATTTATTTATTTTTACATGGTGCTGAGAATCGAACCCAGTGCCTCACACCTGCTAGGCAAGCAGCTCTACCACTGAGCCACAACCCCAGACCTGGTTCCAGCTAATTTTTATAGTGTGGGGTTAGTCATTAGGATAGGCTTGATGAGAAACAGATACAACTAGAATTGGGGAAATGACTATGTCCTGCATCCCTCACCATCAGAGAAATTCACCATGATTTTTCTCTTCATAGGCTCATGCCAAAATCTGGCATCTCTACAACACTTCTTTCCGTCCAACTCAGGGAGGCCAAGTGTCCATCGCCCTCAGCTCTCACTGGATCAATCCTCGAAGAATGACAGACCATAACATCAAAGAATGTCAAAAATCCCTTGACTTTGTACTAGGCTGGTTTGCCAAACCCATATTTATTGATGGTGATTATCCTGAGAGCATGAAGAATAACCTTTCATCTCTTCTGCCTGATTTTACTGAATCTGAGAAAAGGTTCGTCAAGGGAACCGCTGACTTTTTTGCTCTTTCCTTTGGACCAACCTTGAGTTTTCAACTATTGGACCCGCACATGAAGTTCCACCAATTAGAATCTCCCAACCTGAGGCAACTCCTTTCTTGGATTGACCTTGAATATAACCACCCTCAAATATTTATTGTGGAAAATGGCTGGTTTGTCTCAGGGACCACCAAGAGAGATGATGCCAAATACATGTATTACCTCAAAAAGTTCATCATGGAAACCTTAAAAGGTAGGATTTGGGGTAAAAATATTCATTTCTTGTCAAAATCCATGGGGGAAACAATCCTTAAGATAATCTGCAATATTCTGTGTTCTATTTTTAATCATAATGTAGGAATTCATTTTGGTAATAGTAGAAATGCATTTAGGTAGTGCCTTTTTTGTTTGAGGCCTTGAAGAACTTAATTTTTATCTTCTCTCATAAGGGAGAAACTGGGTTAATGTTTGAAATTACTTGATTTGCAGTTATTAATTAAGACTTTAAGTATAATAAAAATCTTAGGACATGTAGCTCTCTGTGCGTGTTCTTGAGTTTTTATTACTTTGACTGATTAAACACTTTTTTTTTTTTAAAAAAAGGGTGTATACATATTATCTGGAAAAAGTAGTAGTTCATGATTTTAAAGACCTTTTTCATTTATGATCTGAGGTTCAATGCTAGGTGCTTAGGCAGAAAACAGATATTAGCCCTGTAGTGCACCCACTGGGAGTAAGAAACTATCCTGTCTCAGAAATCCAAATAAAAACACATTGGAGATAAGCCTATTTGTGAAGCCATTTATTTGTAGAGTTATCTAGAATCAATGAGAACCTTTTGTCGATAAGAAAAAAAATCATTGGTTCGCCAAACTGGGAGCATTCTACTTGGCGTTTCCTTAAATAGTGAAACCCTCAGATTCTCTCGAACCATGAGGTGAGTGCCCAGGGAAGGGTCATGCTGCTCTTGTCCTCTCTGCCTTTTGCAGCCATCAGGCTGGATGGGGTCAATGTCATCGGGTACACGGCGTGGTCCCTCATGGATGGTTTCGAGTGGCACAGAGGCTACAGCATCAGACGTGGACTCTTCTATGTCGACTTTCTGAGCCAGGATAAGAAGCTGTTGCCGAAGTCTTCAGCCTTGTTCTACCAAAAGCTGATAGAGAAAAATGGCTTCCCTCCTTTACCTGAAAATCAACCCCTAGAAGGGACATTTCCCTGTGACTTTGCTTGGGGAGTTGTTGACAACTACGTTCAAGTAAGTCAGCTGACAAAACCAATCAGCAGTCTCACCAAGCCCTGTCACTAGTAAGTAGTGCTTCCTTCTCAGGCTCTTGTCATGGTGCACTCTCCGCTCTTGGAGCCAAACAGTTCCCAGTGAGCACCTGGAGATCACCATTTGGAATGCTGCACTCTTCTCCCCAAAGATCTTCCAATCTTCATCGTATGCTTTAAATTAGATCCAAAGGAAAATAATTTAAACACCTGAGTATTTAAGATTTGATAAGACAATTAAAAAAAACACTGTCTTTTAGTATTATGGGGTTCTAAAAACAGTTGAGCTTTTTCATAAATAAGATATGACATGGAACTCCAGAGTCTCTGAGATCTCAGTAGACCAGCTGAGAATGAGGGTACAGCTCTCCTGAGGCATAAACATGGACCACCCTCACCCCCAGACTTGCAGAAACCCCTCATGAATGCAAACCCTTCTCCAATGACTCACTGATAGAAATGCCCTTTTTAGATACAGTCACTGAAATGATATGGAAATGCTTTAAAATGATCAATCAATATTTATTGAATATCTACTTTGTAGTTAGTTAATCCTCAATGTTCTTTTTTAATTCCCCTAATTTAAAAGGGACTTATTTTCTTGGGTTTGATTGAATACTTCATTAAGTGTGTACAGAGCCTTGTGTGGTGATGGGGTCACTTGATAAGGGGGGATTGTCAGTTTAGTCACTGAAATGAGTAAAATCACCACCCTGCTTTCAAAGGAGTAAAGGAGACTATTGAGATTAAGAGATGGCTACACAAACAAGGTAAAGGAGTGAACAGAACTTGAGGGTAAGTGAGCAGGGTGGGATGGTGGGGTACTGCCACATAGCCTGAGAATGAAAACTGATCAAGACAGAGACACAGTTCAGTCTCCATTGTTAAGCAGTGAGATTTAGCATGTTGGATTCTTCTAGTCACTTTGTAGCTGCTATAGCTTCAAAAGAAGTATTTGGAAGAATGCTTGGATCTGAGGAAAGGTGTTCTGGTTGCAATGCATTGTTGTTTCTTTGTAAATATTAAATTGAAATATTTATAAGTAAATAAATCAACACTAGCCTTCATATGTTTTTGTTGGTTTAGATTTTTCTTACATTTTTTTTTCAGAACATGTAGTATGGTTTAGACGTGGTCTCAGACTCAATTCCTTTCTTCACATTTACTGAGGAATGTTGGTTTGGTGCTTTAGTGTGGAGTTGGAATGTCCCCAAAGGCCCATGGGTTAAAGGCTTGGTTTCCAACTTGGCACTACTGGGAGGTGGGGAGATGTTTAAGAGGTGGGGCCTGGTAGGAGGCCTTTAGGTAATTGGGGATGTGCCCTGGAGGAGAATAGTAGGTCTCTAGCCCTTTCCTCTTTTTCTTTTTTGTATCCTGACCACGAGATAAGCAGCTGGCTTTACCATATGCGCCCCACCACGATGTCCTGTCTCACCATAGACCCAAAAGCAAAGCTGTCAATCAATCAAGGACTATAACCACCAAAACTGTGAGCCAAAAGGAAATGTTTCCTCTCCATAAGTTGATTATCCCAGGTACCTGTCATGGTGATGGTAAGGATGTCTGAGTGCAATAGGAAGAAGGCTTCTTAGCTTCAATTTGCTCAGTGTGGGCTTTCCTTCTTGCTTGTCTCCCTTCTTCCCCAGTCCAGAGCTATTTGGAACCTTCTTTCTCTCTCCATGTGGGACACAAAATGGAGCTTAAGCAGTCTCTGAGGTGGCAGAGTTGGGGCTGATAAGGAAGGAAGAGGGACAGGGACAGAGAAAGGGAAGAAGATAGGTCCTTCAGTCCCTCCTTCCTCCTGCCCTTTATTGGGGATGGGGTGAATTAGATGGTGCTTGGTCTTTATTCTGTATCTTGACTTCTCACTCACTCTCTGAAGGCATTGAGCACTGTCACTGAAGGGCTCATGTTCTCCCTGATTTCTGATAGCAGCCCAAGTCTGGCAGGTAACTCCCAATTTGGTCCTTTGTGTGTGGAGAAGTCTCATAGCCAGCATCTCTGTGCAGGCGGTGGGAACGTAGGGAAGTGGAGGCTGTTGAAAACCATTTTACTCCTTCCCCATTTCCATGCAAAGCCTGCATCTTATTTCCTTGAGAGAGAAGAGAAACTCTGATCAGAAGCAAAAAAGTATGGCAGCAAATAGGAAAATGGGGAGAGAAGTTCCTTTTTATAGAATCTTAATCTTACTAAGTCCCAAGTTTTCAATTCTGTGAATATTTCAAAGAAATCAACACAGGTACATTAAAATAGGTTGAAATAGGTTGGAAACCGCTGGGTGCCATGGCGCATGCCTGTAATCCCAGCAGCTTGGGAGGCTGAGGCAGGAGGATTGCAAGTTCAAACCAGCATCAAGAATTTAGGGAGACCCTGTGTCTAAATAAAATACCATATGGGCTGGGGATGTGGCTCAATAGTTAAGCCCCCCTAGGTTCAATCCCTGGTACCAAAAAAAAAATAGTTTGGAAACCATAACCTGGAGCCCATATATATGACATATTTTATTTATGTATATAATATTAATATTTATTATAAGTATTATATATTACATAATATAAGTTTTTATAGATGTTCTACACCTAGGATGATGGGACAAAATGGGTTAATCCTGGGTGAGCCACTCACTGGTCTCAACCTCTCTGAGGATGCACTTTTAGCTTATCAGGCCCCAAACCCATAATTGACTCTCAAAGCCATGGTGGATACAAACTCCCTGGAAGCTCTCTGTGGGAACAGGCTGCAGCTGCATTTTCTTCTTTCTGGTTTGCAGTTTGGGCTTGGCCTCATATTAGCAACTCCAGGCTAATGCCTGATTGGCATAGTAAAAGGAGGTCCTCTGACCCATCTGTTCCAAGTTGTGAGAGCATTTTTATTGACAAGCAGTGTTCTAACTTAACACGTTGATGTCCTGAGAAGTTGATGTCTAAACCATCCAAATTCATCTTTCCCTTCCTGGCTAGTGTTTCAAACACTTAATATTTGGGGCTTGTGTTTCACTTTAATAAGTTGAAAAATAATATCCCATTGACCATGACCTGTCTGAAGTCTGATGTTGGCTCATTCATAGGCATTGTCATTTCACTTGGACCCAACTTCTAGCTGGCAGGCTTGTTTTCCCATAACCACAAATGCTCCTAGGTAACAGAAATAAAGAATGTGCTACATACTGAAGACATGGAGCTTCTTTGACTTCAGTCCCTGTTAGGAGAAAGTTTCTTCTATAACATACTAGATACATACTTTATACCAATTCCTTCTCAAAGGTCTAATTTTATTATTTCATTTTTAAGCAAAAAGGAAGTCAACAAATTAATAGCAGTTAGATGAAATTTTACCTAAACACTCATTTCTAAATGCTTCATATTTTAAAAAAATATGATCCCAACCCCCCACCCATGCAAAATAATCATATCTTGGTCTTTCATGTTTGTTTTCAGATGGAGTGAATCAAAGATGTTGCTTTGGATGATTCTGGCAGAAAAGTTATGAATTTAGTCATCTCAAAGCTCTATAAAAATAATGCAAAAAATTCCTTCAAGTTCTGAACACTTTTTCTTCAAAATAGCATGCAAATATTTTCTCTTGTGAAGCTAAGGAAACACAATTTGTGGGTATACGGATGTGGAAAATGACTTCTTACAGCATTCCCACAGCACTAGGGGAAGTGCATGAGTGGGTGATCCACAAGGGACAATTCTCCAGAAAATCAATTTCCTCTGACACCCTGCTTTTTATTACTTTCCCTTACAAACACAGCACTCACCCCTCCAGAGAACCAGCAACGAATTGTGCGTTTATGACAGGACTGTAAAATTCACAACACCTCTTCTAGAGCTTCAAAACCAGGGTTTATCTGATCTTTGCTTTTATGGCAGGGTCAGGCCAAGACACCTGTTCTAAAAGGATTATTTCAGAGGAGAAACTGGCTTAGGTTGCAGGTCTCTCAGATGGACTTTTCAGTTTTTGTGTAAGCTGTGGAGGGAGGATTTCATGATTTTTTTGCTTTCACAATTTGTCCACTTTTCCTAAGTACCTGTTTCTATTTTGGAAGCTTATATGTCATATGTCTGAGAACCCTATAATTAATATTAATACAGAAAAAAATATTTTAGAAAACTAAAGAAAAACTTCATTTAAAAGAAATCCCTCTCTGGGTGGATAACATTATTGTTCCTTATTTCCACATTCTCTCTCAGGCTTTATACCAATAGATTGAATTTGTTAAATTCTATCACTGACCCTAAACTCCATGAAAGACAACAGTTATGCTTATTTAGCACCCCAGGGCAAACCTAAATGTAGGACATAATTTTAAGAAGCACAATTTAATTATAAACGATTTCATTTTCTAGCTTTAACTCATGCAGCTTTTAAGCTTTTACATTTTGCCTATTTATTTTTAAATTTGAATACCTCATGCCATTAGTGATTTCTTACACTAAAACATCCAACAATACCCTTCTTGCACAACACAGACTGCCTGCCTGCAAAAATTATTTGTTTTTGTTAACTGAAGTGACCAAAATCAGATAGTTTTTAAAAAACACTAATCTTAAGTGTAAAGTTTAGCAAAAACTGTGAGTAATGTAAATGTACTTTTTTTTTTTTTTAAAGTGAAATCTTTGCTGGGGTTGTGGCTCAGTGGCAGAGCGCTTGCCTAGCATGTGTGAGAGGCACTGGGTTCGGTTCTCAGCACTGCAAATAAATAAATAAAATAAGGTTCCATTGACAACTAAAAAAATTTTTAAAAAAGTGAAATCTTTTCTTCCTCAAGAAACTACAATTTACAAAAAGTGGTTTAAATTCCCAGCTAGAAAGGAGTTTAATTTTGCTCATCTTACTTGCTAATTTTGTTGAAATACTTGCATGGACCTTTCAGGATTTTCCAGGTGAAGCAAACCTTTACTCTATTTTTTTGTAGGTGGATACCACTCTCTCTCAGTTTACTGACCCGAATGTCTACCTGTGGGATGTCCATCACAGTAAGAGGCTTATTAAAGTGGACGGAGTGATGGCCAAGAAGAGGAAATCCTACTGCGTAGATTTTGCTGCCATCCTGCCCCAGATCGCCTTACTCCAGGAAATGCACGTTACGCATTTTCACTTCTCCCTGGACTGGGCCCTGATCCTCCCTCTGGGCAACCAGTCCCACGTGAACCACACGGTCCTGCACTTCTATCGCTGTGTGGTCAGTGAACTGGTCCGCGCCAACATCACGCCGGTGGTGGCCCTGTGGCACCCCGCGGCCCCCCACCAAGGGCTGCCGCGTCCGCTGGCCAAGCAGGGCGCCTGGGAGAACCCGCGCACCACCCTGGCTTTTGCAGAGTATGCCAGACTGTGCTTTCAAGAGCTCGGTCACCACGTCCAGTTTTGGATCACGATGAATGAGCCCGACACGCGCAATATGACCTACCGGGCGGGGCATCACCTTTTGAAGGCCCATGCGTTGGCTTGGCACGTGTATGATGAAAAGTTCAGACCTGCTCAAAAGGGCAAAATCTCCATAGCCTTGCAGGCGGATTGGATAGAACCCGCGTGCCCTCTGTCCCCGAAGGACAAAGAAGTGGCCGAGAGAGTTTTGGAATTTGACATTGGCTGGCTGGCCGAACCCATTTTCGGCTCTGGAGATTACCCACGCGTGATGAGGGAATGGCTGAACCAAAGGAACAATTTTCTTCTACCTTATTTCACCGAAGAGGAAAAGAATCTGATCCAGGGTTCCTTTGACTTTCTGGCTTTAAGCCATTACACCACTATACTTGTAGACTGGGAGAAAGAAGATCCCCTAAAATACAACGATTACCTTGAGGTGCAAGAAATGACGGACATCACCTGGCTCAACTCCCCCAGCCAGGTGGCCGTGGTGCCCTGGGGCTTGCGCAAAGTGCTGAACTGGCTGAAGTTCAAGTACGGAGATCTCCCCATGTATATAATGGCCAATGGCATTGATGATGATCCCCAGGCCGAACAAGACAAGTTGAGGATGTATTACATACAGAATTATGTAAATGAAGCTCTAAAAGGTAAGGAACCCCTGAAACAGAAAGGCCGCCAAAGGGTAGCTGATAGAAACTCTCCAACAGGGCTGGGGATGTGAGCGGTAGCACGCTCGCCTGGCATGCGCGGGGCGCTGGGTTCGATCCTTAGCACCACTTAAAATAAAGATGTTGTGTCCACCGAAAACTAAACAATAAATATAAAAAAAAATTATCTCCTCTCTCTCTCTCTTTAAAAAGAAAAGAAAAGAAACTCTCCAACAGAAACACACACTGCCACTCACAACAAAGGACCTGGCTACACTGAAACAATCCAAGAAATAGTATTTTCCTCTAGGAGTAAGAGTTTAGGGAAAAGTGGAAGACCAGACAGAAACCCCTAGCTCTACTAGGGGATAGACTTTCTCATCTTCAATCACACATGGTCCCACAGACACCTGAAGTGCTGATGAGTGTAAAATTTAAGCCAAATGCATCATAGTAGGTTTAATTACATCAAACCACTGTTCCGTGTAGTTCAATATTTGTCTTGATATTTACCTATTTGTCTCCATATAAAAAGATTTTTCTAATTAAATCTAATGGATTCCAAAGTTTTATTAAATGCTCTTTTCCCTGGTGGACCAATGCTATGTCAAAGGGAGGTCCTGTGTGCAAAATATTTTAATGATTCCTCCTGTCCTTGTGTCTTTCCAGCCTACGTGTTGGATGGTATCAATCTTTGTGGATACTTTGCTTATTCATTGAACGATCGCTCGGCTCCGAAGTTTGGCCTCTATCGATATGCCGCCAATCAGTTTGAGCCCAAACCATCCATGAAGCATTACAGGAAAATTATCGACAACAATGGTTTCCTGGGTCCGGAAGCGCTGGAAAGGTTCTGCCCGGAAGAATACACCATGTGTACTGAATGCAGTTTTTTTCACACACGGAAGTCTTTACTAGCTTTCATCGCTTTTTTGCTTTTTGCTTTTATTATTTCTCTTTCCCTTATTTTTTACTACTCTAAGAAAGGCAGAAGAAGTTACAAGTAGTCTGAGCTAGGCTTTTCCTGTTCATTTGTCTTGAAATAATTATGCACACACGTGAACTGTTAACCGTTTTTACCTCTCAGTGTTGTGAAATTTCATCCATTTGGCTTTTAGGAAACGTTTCTGTGGCATATGATAGAGGTTCTAAAATGGGCATAGGTGACTGTGAAATAATGAATAAGGAAAAGAGTGTCTGAATTTGTTCTTTTTTGGGGGCAATTAAGAGACTGATAGGCACCATGATTTCTTTAACACTGCATGGGAAGCATGAAAAATGGGAATCACAGCAGAGAAACCTTTGTACAGAAATTTGAATGACAAGATTAGGAATATTTTTATCTGTGCCCATTTTAAATTTTATGGTTTTCTTGAAGGGACAACTGTAAGCATTAGATTAAAAAAGTTAAGTCCCAGGTCTCTCCAGCTACCATGATAATACCTAATGGCCAAGCCTCTAACTCACCAAGTTTCCTATAAAGAAGGTAGCAGAATACATACCGGAGAGATGACAAAGGGGCCCTATTATTCCCTTTAAAAATAGTGTTTTATCCAATGCTGCTAATATCAATTTATGTATTTGATTAATGATATATTTATCAGATTATGGACATTTATATTTCATGTGAATTTTTAGAGGCACTCTCTGAGCCCCTGGTCCTTAAGGGTTTAGTTTCACTGGTGCCTTGTTGAGGGCCCACACCTAGGAGACTTTTGATAAATGTTTGCAAAAACATAAAGATGAATCATGAGATGCTGGGTTCTTGGGGAAGCAGAAAGCAATTGTGAAATGCAATCTCCTGCAGTGGCTCTAGGTGGACAAAAACATGCTTATTGTGAGCAACATGATTAATTGATTTTACATCCTTTTGTTTTTGAGCAGACCTTGGAATGAGCGAAATGATTTTTCTTGAGAGAATAAGGATGAAACCGTAACTCATTCTGTGAAGACTGACTCTGCTTTCTGTTCTTCAGAATGTGCTGTGAATTTTTTGAAAAAAAAATTCTTAATACATTTAAAATTTCTTAATATGTTCAAAAGCAATCAGGTCTGATAACACTGGATTTTTTTGGTTTTGCATCTGTGGAAGTAGCTTTGAACTAATTTTGCTTTGAACTTTTCTACTGAAACATGCTACTGATTCCTGGAGAAAGGACTAATTAGGTCTTCTTCTTTAACACCCTTTAAATAAGTCTTGCTGATTTTTAGACAGGCATGTCTCTTTCTTACACTGGAGTTGTTTTATAGATAGTCAATATTGTATCAGGTGACATAAAGCAGTCATAACAGGCATAACTAACCTTGCTGACACAGGGTCATAGTGTATAATAAAATACTGTACTGTATTATATATCATCTTGAGAGGTGGTATAATTTTTCCATGAAAGATAAGCTTTTGGTGGGATTCTTTATAAAATTGGACACTTTATTAAAATCGGACACTAGAGAATCAATAGTTTATTTTATGTATATATTTTTCAGATTGTAAGAGTAATATATGTTAGTTGTAAAAAAAATTAAATACAGAGACTATATGTAAAGAAAAATAAAAATTACCTATAATGTTACAACCCAGAGCTAGCCACTATTAACCTTTCCTATGTATTTTATGTTATATAGTCAGATCATATCACATATAGTTATGTACCTTTATTAATTTTTATTGTGTAACTTTTATCATTGGTCTTCAAATGTATGATTTTAATAGTTGTAGAGATTTCTACTATATGACTATATCACAAGTTATTTGACCATTCTATTTGCTAGACTAGTTTCTTTCTAATGTTAAATAATGAATGTTGTTTAAAACAATTTCCTTGCTACAACATTTACATTCATTTTCTTGAGTGTACAGAGAAGTAGCTCTGCCCTTTGATGAAGTATTGTAATAAATCTGCCTGCAACTTTATCTTTTTTTGTAATCATGTGTCTGATTACTAGCTATTTATTTTTTAATTAAAAATTTTTGAGTTGAACTAAGCTACTTAAGATGTGACTGAAATAATGAAGAAATGTGACTGCAGGGGAATGTGACCTACCAATGATGGACGATGGCGGAGGCAGGGAAGGTGTCCCAGGAAGTCCATGTGGTTGAGCTGAAAGAGAATTTCAGACACAGAGAGAGTGAAATAAAGGAAAAGCTGAAAGGGGTAAAATAGAGAAGCCAAAGTACCCAAGAGGAATGACATCTCAAAGCCATTCAACTCAACTGTAACGAGAGCATCATGTTAGAATCCTGGCTGACCTTCAGAACTGGCGCTCTGGCTAGGTCAAAGGAGCGAGGGCCCCTCTCAGATTAGGCATGGTACTTCTAGGAGGGTCTGGGAGGAGAGTCTTTCTGGTCCAATGGGATTGTCTTAATTGTCTTCTGTTGTTATAACTGAATCCCATTGTCTGGGTAATTGATAAAGCATGGAAGTTTCTTTGGCTAATGGCACTGGAAGCTGGGAAGTCCAGTATCTAGGTGCCAGGTTGTGCCGAGGGCCCTCTCTTGCATCTCAACATGACAGAGGGCATCATATGGTGAGTCAGAGCGAGCATGCTAGCTAGCATAGGTCTCTCTTCTTTTTTATTTAATTTTTTTATTGGTTGTTCAAAACATTACATAGTTCTTGATATATCGTATTTCACACTTTGATTCAAGTGGGTTATGAACTCCCATTTTTACCCCGTATACAGATTGCAGAGTCACATCAGTTACACTTCCACTGATTTACATATTGACATACTCATGTCTGTTGTACTCTGCTGCCTTTCCTATCCTCTACTATCCCCCCTCCCCTCCCCTCCCCTCCCCTCTTCTCTCTCTACCCCCTCTACTGTAATTCATTTCTCCCCCTTGTATTATTTTTCCCTTTCCCATCACTTCCTCTTGTGTGTAATTTTGTATAACCCTAAGGGTCTCCTTCCATTTCCAAGCAATTTCCCTTCTCTCCCTGTCCCTCCCACCTCTCATCCCTGTTTAATGCTAGTCATCTTCTCATGCTCTTCTTCCCTACTCTGTTCTTAGTTACTCTCCTTATATCAAAGAAGACATTTGGCATTTGTTTGTTAGGGATTGGCTAGCTTCACTTAGCATAATCTGCTCTAATGCCATCCATTTCCCTCCAAATTCTATAATTTTGTCATTTTTTAATGCAGAGTAATACTCCATTGTGTATAAATGCCACATTTTTTTATCCATTCGTCTATTGAAGGGCATCTAGGTTGGTTCCACAGTCTTGCTATTGTGAATTGTGCTACTATGAACATCGATGTAGCAGTGCCCCTGTAGCATGCTGTTTTTAGGTCTTTAGGGAATAGACCCAGAAGGTGAATAGCTGGATCAAATGATGGTTCCATTCCCAGCTTTCCAAGAAATCTCCATACTGCTTTCCAAATTGGTTGCACCAATTTGCAGTCCCACCAACAGTGTAGAAGTGTACCCTTTTCCCCACATCCTCGCCAGCACTTGTTGTTGTTTGACTTCATAATGGCTGCCAATCTTACTGGAGTGAGATGATATCTTAGGGTGGTTTTGATTTGCATTTCTCTGACTGCTAGCGATGGTGAGCATTTTTTCATGTACTTGTTGATTGATTGTATGTCCTCCTCTGAGAAGTGTCTGTTTAGGTCCTTGGCCCATTTGTTGATTGGGTTATTTGTTATCTTATTGTCTAATTTTTTGAGTTCTTTATATACTCTGGATATTAGGGCTCTATCTGAAGTGTGAGGAGTAAAGATTTGTTCCCATGATGTAGGCTCCCTATTTACCTCTCTTATTGTTTCTTTTGCTGAGAAAAAACTTTTTAGTTTGAGCAAGTCCCATTTGTTGATCCTAGATATTAATTCTTGTGCTATGGGTGTCCTATTGAGGAATTTGGAGCCCGACCCCACAGTGTGTAGGTCGTAGCCAACTTTTTCTTCTATCAGACGCAGAGTCTCTGGTTTGATATCAAGCTCCTTGATCCATTTTGAGTCAACTTTTATGCATGGCGAGAGAAAGGGATTCAGTTTCATTTTGTTGCATATGGATTTCCAGTTTTCCCACCACCATTTGTTGAAGATGCTATCCTTCCTCCATTGCATGCTTTTAGCCCCTTTATCAAATATAAGAAAGTTGTAGTTTTGTGGGTTGGTTTCTGTGTCCTCTATTCTGTACCATTGGTCCACCCGCCTGTTTTGGTACCAATACCATGCTGTTTTTGTTACTATTGTTCTGTAGAATAGTTTGAAGTCTGGTATTGCTATACCACCTGATTCACACTTCCTGCTTAGCATTGTTTTTGCTATTCTGGGTCTTTTATTTTTCCATATGAATTTCATGATTGCTTTCTCTATTTCTACAAGAAATGCCATTGGGATTTTGATTGGCATTGCATTAAACCTATACAGAACTTTTGGTAATATCGCCATTTTGATGATGTTAGTTATGCCTATCCATGAACGGTATATTTTTCCATCTTCTAAGATCTTCTTTAATTTCTCTCTTTAGGGTTCTGTAGTTTTCATTGTATAAGTCTTTTACCTCTTTTGTTAGGTTGATTCCCAAATATTTTATTGTTTTTGAGGATATTGTAAATGGAGTGGTTGTCCTCATTTCCATTTCAGAGGGTTTGTCGCTGATATACAGGAATGCCTTTGATTTATGCGTGTTGATTTTATATCCTGCCACTTTGCTGAATTCATTTATTAGCTCTAATAGTTTCTTTGTAGACCCTTTTGGGTCTGCTAGGTATAGAATCATGTCATCTGCAAATAGTGATAATTTAAGTTCTTCTTTTCCTATTTTTATGTCTTTAATTTCTTTCGTCTAATTGCTCTGGCCAGTGTTTCGAGAACTATGTTGAACAGAAGTGGTGAGAGAGGGCATCCCTGTCTTGTTCCAGATTTTAGAGGGAATGCCTTCAATTTTTCTCCATTCAGAATGATGCTAGCCTGGGGCTTAGCGTAGATTGCTTTTACAATGTTGAGGTATGTTCCTGTTATCCCTAATTTTTCTAGAGTTTTGAACATAAAGGGATGCTGTACTTTGTCAAATGCTTTTTCCGCATCTATCGAGATGATCATATGGTTCTTATTTTTAAGTCTATTGATGTGGTGGATAACATTTATTGATTTCCGTATATTGAACCAGCCTTGCATCCCAGGGATGAATCCTACTTGATCATGGTGTACAATTTTTTTTGATATGATTTTGTATCCGATTCGCCAGAATTTTATTGAGGATTTTTGCGTCTAGGTTCATTAGAGATATAGGTCTGTAGTTTTCTTTCTTTGAAGTATCTTTGTCTGGTTTAGGAATCAGTGTGATGATGGCCTCGTAGAATGAATTTGGAAGTTCTCCCTCTTTTTCTATTTCCTGAAATAGCTTGAAAAGTATTGGTATTAGTTCCTCTTTAAAGGTTTTGTAAAACTCTGCTGTATACCCATCCGGTCCTGGGCTTTTCTTAGTTGGTAATCTTTTGATGGTTTCTTCTATTTCCTCAATTGATATTGGTCTGTTTAGGTTGTCTATATCCTCCTGTCTCAATCTGGGCAGATCATATGACTTAAGAAATTTATCGATGCCTTCACTATCTTCTATTTTATTGGAGTATAAGGATTCAAAATAATTTCTGATTATCTTCTGTATTTCTGAAGTGTCTGTTGTGATATTGCCTTTTTCATCCTGTATGCTAGTAATTTGAGTTCTCTCTCTTCTTCTCTTTGTTAGCATGGCTAAGGGTCTGTCGATCTTATTTATTTTTTCAAAGAACCAACTTTTAGTTTTATCAATTTTTTCAATTGTTTCTTTTGTTTCGATTTCATTAATTTCAGCTCTGATTTTAATTATTTCTTGCCTTCTACTTCTTTTGCTGTTGTTTTGCTCTTCTTTTTCTAGGATTTTGAGATGAAGTATGAGATCATTTATTTGTTGGTTTTTTCTTTTTTTAAGGAATGAACTCCATGCAATGAATTTTCCTCTTAGAACTGCTTTCAATGTGTCCTATAGATTCCGATATGTTGTGTCTGTGTTTTCATTTATCTCTAAGAATTTTTTAATTTCCTCCTTAATGTCTTCTATAACCCATTGATCATTCAGTAACCTGTTGTTCATTCTCCAAGTGATGCATGATTTTTCCTTCCTTCTTTTATCGTTGATTTTCAGTTTCATTCCATTATGGTCAGATAAGATGCATGGTATTATCTCTACTCCTTTATATTGTCTAAGAGTTGCCCTGTGACTTAATATATGATCTATTTTTGAGAAGGATCCATGTGCTGCTGAGAAAAAAGTGTAACTACTTGATGTTGGGTGGTATATTCTATATATGTCAATTAAGTCTAGGTTGTTAATTGTGTTATTGAGTTCTATAGTTTCCTTATTCAACTTTTGTTTGGAAGATCTGTCCAGTGGTGAGAGAGGTGTGTTGAAGTCTCCCATGATTATTGTATGGTGGTCTATTAGACTCTTGAAGTTGAGAAGAGTTTGTTTGATGAACATAGCTGCACCATTGTTTGGGGCATATATATTTATGATTGTTATGTCTTGTTGGTGTATGGTTCCCTTGAGCAGTATGTAGTGTCCCTCTTTATCCCTTTTGATTAACTTTGGCTTGAAATCTATTTTATTTGATATGAGTATGGACACTCCTGCTTGTTTCCGAAGTCCATATGAGTGATATGATTTTTCCCAACCTTTCACCTTCAGTCTATGTATGTCTTTTCCTATCAAATGCGTCTCCTGTAGGCAGCATATTGTTGGGTCATGTTTTGTGATCCATTCTACTAGCCTGTGTGTCTTAATTGGTGAGTTTAAGCCATTAACATTTAGGGTTATTATTGAGATATGGGTTATCCTTCCAGCCATATTTGTTTGTTTATGTTACTGAATATGGTTTGTTTTCCTCTTTGATTATTTTCCCCCCTTTACTGTCCTACCTCCCACTGTTGGTTTTCATTGTTATTTTCCATTTCCTCTTCCTGTAATGTTTTGCTGAGGATTTTTTGGAGAGATGGTTTTCTAGCTGCAAATTCTTTTAACTTTTGTTTATCGTGGAAGGTTTTAATTTCATCTTTCATCTTGAAGCTCAATTTTGCTGGATACACAATTCTTGGTTGGAACCCATTTTCTTTCAGTGTTTGAAATATGTTATTCCAGGATCTTCTAGCTTTCAAAGTCTGTGTTGAGAGATCAGCTGTTATCCTTATTGGTTTACCCCTAAATGTAATCTGTTTCCTTTCTCTTGTAGCTTTTAAAATTCTCTCCTTATTCTGTATGTTGGGCATCTTCATTATAATGTGTCTAGGTGTGGATCTCTTATGATTATGCACATTCGGCGTCCTGTAGGCTTCTAGGATTTGGGATTCTGTCTCATTCTTCAAGTCTGGGAAGTTTTCTCGAATTATTTCATTGAATAGATTGCTCATTCCTTTGGTTTGGAGCTCTGTGCCTTCCTGTATCCCAATGACTCTTAAATTTGGTCTTTTAATGTTATCCCATATTTCTTGGATGTTGTGCTCATGGTTTCTTAACAGTCTTGCTGAGCTGTCTATGTTCTTTTCAAGTTGAAATACTTTGTCTTCATTGTCTGATGTTCTATCTTCTAAGTGTTCTACTCTGCTGGTAGTATTCTCAATTGAGTTTTTAAGTTGGTTTATTGCTTCCTGCCTTTCTAGGATTTCTGTTTGTTTGTTTTTTATAACTTCTATCTCCCTGTATAGTTGATCTTTTACTTCCTGGATTTGTTTATGTATTTCATTGTTGAAGAGATTTTTCATTGTCTGATTTTGCTGTCTAATGTCTTCCTTGAGACTCCAGATCATCTGAAGCATGTATCTCCTGAATTCTTTATCTGACATTCCATCTGCTGCAGATATTACCTCTTCTAACGTTGAGTTGAACTGCATTGCTTGTGGTCCTTTCTTTCCTTGTCTCTTCATACTGTTCGCGTTTCTTTCTGCTTACTGAGACTGTTGTGTTGTTGAATTTTCCTCCTATATATTTGTATTACTCTTATATAGTTGCAAAGTCTCCCGCGCAGGCGCGGGCAGGGGCTCTGCTCCTCCTCCAATTGGGGCACTGTGCCTACCACATCGGTAGGCCGCTGGGCCTGTTCTGCTGGTGGGTTGCAGGTCTGGCTACCTTGCAGGCGCGGGGGGAGGGCGCACACCTATTTGTATTTAGACAGTTACGCGAAATGGAGGACGTAATGCTTGGGATAAAAGTTGGGGGGAAGGGGAAGGTCAGTGGTCTTGAAAAGAAAGAAGGAGAGGGAGATAGATAGCATAGAGGAGAATGGAAAGAGCAGTAAAACTTGGAAGGGGAGAGAGAGAGGGAAAAGGGAGAGAAAAAATTAAAATGGAATAGGAAATAAAATTAGGTCTTAGAGATCCATTTTCTTCTCTTCCCGTAGGCAAAGCTGTGCCCTCCGGATTGAGTTTTGCCCTCAATGTGTCAACAGCAATCCCTGTAAGGCGGTTCCTGGGAGTCTCTCAATCCTGTTGGTCCAGAGCCATTTCACTTCTACGGCCCCTCCTGCCAGCCAGCCAGGTCCTGCTCACCGGAGGCAGTTCCCCAAGGATTTGGTTACACTTTCAGCCCCACCGAGTGCTCTATTTCCCTAACTACTGAGCACTCTCGCTGTCATTCATCTAAGCCCCAGTGCTGTGGAGCTGTGGTCTGGGAGTCAATTGTTTAATTTTTCCGGACCCCTTTGGTGGGCACACCTTCGGAATCTGGCAGCTAAGACCATTGGTGTCGCTGCTGGTGGTAATAGGAGTTGGGGGTCGAGGATCCCCTCTACTTCCCTCAGCCCCTACAGTCACAACCACTGTGCTGGCGGTAGGAGGAGTTGGGGGTCTGGAGTGTCCTCTGTTTCCCTCCGCCCCTACCGTCACACCCTCTCAGTTCGCGGTTGGGGGAGTTGGGGGTGGGGAGTCTTCTCTGCTTCCCTCTGCCCCTACAGTCACGCCCTCGTCACTGGCAGTAGGGGGAGTTGGGGGTCGAGAGTCCTTTGGCCCTTACGGTCACGCCCACGGAGAGATTTTGAAGTTTCCCGGTTGTTTGTATCTGGTGTGGGTGGGAGTCACACACCTGCTAAAGTAGATTCCGCTGGGAAGGAATCTCTTTGGCTGAGCTTTGGTGACTTCCCCTCTCTGCTATGGTGGGCCCCTGGCTCCTTGCCGGAGTGTCTGAAGGGAGGGGTGGAACTGGCTTGTCTCTGGTCTGACACAATCTCTGGTTTTAGTTCCCAGTTCGCTATTTCGTAAAGGGTTGGTTAGATTCCCTTCACACTGTCTCAGGGGGGGAGCCATTCGCCGGGTGGGCGGGGCTGTTAGTAGAGCCGGGAGGGCACGGGCTGTCTGCTGGGCCAGGCGGGGCCACTTCTCGCTGCGCCGGGCTGCCTGTAGAGCCGGGCAGCTGTGGCCGCGTGGCTAAGATCCGGGCGGGTGGAGTGGCCGTTCGCTGAGCGAGAGCGGGGCCTCCCGGCTGGGCGAGGTGGTGGGTGCCATCTGCGGGTTCAGGCGGGCCGCGCCGCTTGGGGCTGCCGGCCGCTTTCTGAAGCGGCTGGTGGCTGCGGGACTGGACCTCCGCGCCCGCTTGGCCGGCCAAGATCCACTTGTCTGGGACAAACTGACACTTCTAATAAACCTACCAATTCCTGGCAGGTCCCCTCTTCACGGAATTTTGCTAGAAGTTCCTCAGTAGGTAGACTGCAGCTGTTCCAATGGGTCTTTCTGATCCCGGTAATGTGGAGACATTGGAATCGCTGCTTCCTCGCCGGAGGCCATGTTGGATCCCCTCACAATGTGTTCTTGATACCACGACACACAAGTAGAATCGAGACACCAGGAAAGTACCATGTACATGTATGTGGACAACTGATTTTCAACAAGGATTCAAAAGCAATTCAGGGAAGAATTTTTCATCAAATGTGCTGGAACAAGCAGATATACAATGGATGTTTCACTTCCAGCACACCCTATTGTGATGCGCCCTCCTCAGGATGTCGCTGCCTTAAGCCCAGAGATGACAGGAAAGGGGCGGGGCACCGGGTTACTCTGCCCTGTAGGCCCCGTGGAGCGTCCACAGAGGATCAAGGCGAAGGCCGAGGGCAGCGACGCCTCCGCTTCCTCCTCAACCGGATCCCTCCAGAGCTGGCTGTGAGGCGGCCACTCTGGCGGCTGCGCCTACCAGAGCCGCAGGGCAGGTTGCAGGCCGGCTCCTCTGCCCAGGTCTCTCTTCTTATAAAGCTGCTCCCCCATCATGGGAGCCCTACCCTCCTGACCTCATCTAACTCTGATTACCTCCCGATACGATTAATATATGACACTGGGGATTAAGTTTTCAACACAGGAATTCCTGGGGACATGTCTAAATCATGGTGAGGTGATGCATGTTCATTTCTTTTTCTTTTCTTTTCTTTGAATACAGTGCTGAGGATGGAATTCAGGGCCTCTTGCATACCAGGCAGGTACTCTATCACAGACCTGTACCCTGAGTCCCATGCTCACATTTTCACTGGATTCTCAGAGCCCTGCATTCTTTGCACTCCTGACCTTTTCTTTGATTCTCTATTCTTATAGGTTCTAGGTTTTCCATTCATGTGCCATATATATTCTCTTGGAGTCCCTACCACTCTCCTGTGTTGTGGGGCCAACTCTATAGTCAACAATGAGTGGAAAACTCATGGATTCCTGAGGGCTTGCAGCTATTTGCAACTACTCTGTATTTACTGCATATTCCCTTGATCCCACATGGGCCATTTGCACGTACCCGCACTTCATTTTGCTCTGATTTGGAGAACAGGGTTTTCAGATCATTTTATTTTTGTCTTCCATGGATAATTATTAGAATGCCTAAAACCTTGGAGGCTTTTCTTTATATTATGTATAGCAGTGTTGTCCAGCAGAGATATAATAAACCACATATTTATCAAATTAAAAATTAATCTTATGTATTTTACTGATTCAATTTTCACCAATATATCCAACATATTAGAATCTCAATATGTAGTTAGTTTAAAATTATTGAGATATTTTACATACTGTTTTTGTACTGAATCTTAGAAATCTGTGTGTTTAACACACACGGCATAGTTGTGTGCTCAATTTGGACCAGATACATAGTAAACTCAATGGCCACATGAGGCTAATGGCTATGGTATTAAATAACACAAGCCTTTTAAATAGAATTAATATTTCCAAAATATTTAACAAATTAGAAGAATTCTTAGGGAGAGTTAAACTGCTTTATAATTTACATATACAAAAAAATTCAGTCTTTTCTTCAAATTGTCCTTTTCTGAATTAATAGAGTAAGTTCATTGTTCTATAGCATCCCCATTTATTATTTCATATTATGCAATGCTGCTGGCAATTCTACCTGGGAAATAAAATGTTCATTTGGATGATTTTGATCATCCTCAACATGAGGGTCTCAGAGGTCAAGTCATCTTTGTTTTATTTTTTTCCATGTTCAATGCAGTGTCCTTTACATAATATTGTTCAAAAATTTTGATTGGCTGGGTATGGTGAAGCATACCTGTAATCTCAGTGACTGGGAGGCTGAGGCAGGAGGACTGAAAGTTGGCAGCTAGCCTCAGCAACTTAGCAAGACCCTGTCTCAAAATAAAAAATAAAAAGGGCTGGGGATGTGGCTCACTGGTAAAGCACCTCTAGGGTCAATCCCTACTACCAAACAAAAACAAAAACGAAAAACAAAAAAATGATTAACTGGAAATGTAGAAATGAATGATAGAATAAATGAATAAAAAATTAGCTTACTGCCATTATCTTTATTCTAAAGACTGAATTAATAAGGACCAGCAGTCAACAGGAAATTGACATGTGTTAGATGCCATACATTTCAATACTGTGTATTGGGAAGAACCAATAATCTTTCACACAATGACCTTTGATAGCTTGCTTTTCTAGGTAGTAACTCAGCTATCCTAAATTATCTCCTCTTATCACTGAGAGGATTGTAACTTTCTGTCTTCGTTATTCACACTGTCTCTTAACTAGGTAGCTAAGTTCTCTGTTCATAAATACAGATAGGGAGGTCATCTTACAGAGAACATTTCACGTCATCCAAATGCTTATAATTTCCTAGAACAAGCAGCTTTTTTTCCTTACACCCCTTGCATTTCCCCATTTTTATAAACACTAAGTATTGCTGGAGTCTTTTGTTGTTTTCAAGATATTTCCTGGAATGTTATTTTCATGAGTTTGTGGCAAATGCAATTGTTTGAAATCATAAGGAGAAAGAGGTCCAGAAAAACCACAAGAAAGCTGGGAGTGAAGGGTGGAAATGCCCCTGAGGACTATGGTAAGGCACCTAAAATGTGGCAAAATTCCATTTCAGGACATGATTTCTGTCTACCAAAAAGACTTGATGACTGATAATATTAAAGTCTCCCCACCCCTTTTTTTTTGACCAAGATGTTAAGAGATGAAAAAAAAAAGTCAACTTACATATCAATTGAGATGGAAAGACAGGAAAAATAGTGAGCAAGACCCAGGTTCAAAATGACCTTGCAGTTGTGTGCTCTTGGATAATTCCACCCTGTAGAACCTCAGTGTCCTCATCTTTGAAATGGGGAAAACAGATCAGTTTTGGCTCAGAGGGAACATAACAAGTTTTCAATAGACAATGCACCTGCCCCAGATGTATTTTTCTAGACTAATTCCACTACCGCTAAGGCACATGAGATTTCTTATGAATTGGATTTTTAGAGTTCAGTTTTGTAAAACCAAGGACTATTACAGTCAAAATGATTCACTCTGAAGCTCTTTAGTTATTTTATTTGTGAATTTGGATAAAAGAATCCCTTGGTAACACTAAAAGAGAAAAACCCATCCTCACATTCACTTAATATTACTAAATTATTATTTTTTGGTTCATATATTACAAATGTTGGCTTGGTAGAATCCTGAAGATCATTTGGCAGAAGATGTTGTAGCATAGGCTCTTCCGATACAACTTAATAACAGACAAAACATTAAAATTTGTATATTGTTATTTAGTTGGTAAATAATTTAAGTCTCATTAACTAATTTTCATGTGATTCAAAAACCTTTGTAGAGTTTCTCATTTTAGTATGATTTCCATATACTTCCATAAACTAATATTAAATGACTTTATTCATTTTGTTTAAATTATTTTCAACTGAAACATTGCCCTTTAATTGTTAGAATAGGCTGGTCTTTTTTTAAAAAAAAAATCTCACTTAATTAGTTTGGAACATTCCATTTTCTTTCAGTATTGTAGCTGTTGTCTAATTACAGCCTTAAGCATAAATGTTGCCTAAGCTATTTGATTGGTTTGTTTTCTGTATGTGAATCAAAGCTTTGGTTAACTTATTTCTAAGTTATTAGATGGCAATTCTATAGTGTTTTGATGTTGTTTTATTTAAGACTTAAGGTTTTATAACTCCTTTCCCCCTTTAAATTTAAAGAGTTTTTTTTTTCCACCCAGGGGCCAGTAGTGGTAAACTGGAGAGAAGCAAAAGAGAGATATAATTAGAGAATGATAGGTGGGTCAGGTGAAAATATTCTACCAGTAAAAGACAAGATGAGCTGGGTGCAGTGGCTCACACCTGTAATCCCAGCACCTTGGGAGGCTGAGGAAGGAAGATCACAGGTTCAAGGCCAGCTTCGGCAACTTAGCAAGGCTCTAAACAACTCGGGACCCTGTCTCAAAATTAAAAAAATAAAAATAAAAAGGATTGGGGATGTGGCTGAGTGGTTAAGTGCCCCTGGGTTCAATCCCTGATACCAAAAAAAAAAAAAAAAAGACAAGATTAATAATGAGTCAGACTTTATTCCAAATTGGTAGCATTCTAAAATGTCCCTATTTGTCTGTCTGAAATGGACCTACTAATGCACCAAAACAAGCACAGTGGGGATTACTCATGTCCTCACGGTGAGCTGTAGAGTCCAGCAGTGCTGGGGACAAGCAGGGCACAGTGGTTTACTCAGGGAAGGAGGGAGATGAGGGAAAGCAGAAAATGGGTGAAAGCTCTGGGGAGGTCTCTGAGTGGAGCTACACCTCTGGATCTACGTGCCCTAGGGTGTGTGTCAATAGGCAGATGACCTGACCTCCTCTAAGTGCTCCTGGGGAGAGGGCAGCATTGTGTGTGGGCAGGCAAGGGGCTCTCCCTTGTGATTCCAATGGCCTACTCTTTGAGAAGCACCGGGCTGTATAGAAATATTGTCAAGAGCAGATTCAGTGGATGCCAGGTGAGGAGGATCAAAGCACAGGGCATTGAACCAGAAGCAGGAATTGAAAACTTGGGAAGCTTAGAGGTCAAGTATGTTCAGTTGGCACCAGGAGGATGGTGTTGAAGGAGCGATGCCACTGGAGGTGATGAGTCAGTTCACAGTGTTGTTAAAGACACTTCCAAAGAGGCTGAAAAGGCTGAGGATGATTTCAGGGTTTATGAGGGTGGGGCTCATGGAGGAAAGCAAGCATCATTGAAAACTGTAAGAGGCATGCGGTGTGTCCAGAAAGGCAGAACACACCTAAGACTAGCAGGTAGATGGAAATGGAAGCAAGAATGAGGCCCTCTCCCCCACGTGGGAACAGAGGCCTGGGACTTTGGGAGGAATGGGCTTTTATATAGTGGAGCCAGTCCCATATCAGACAGAGACCTTCCAATTTCTTATTCATGCAAATTTTTGCTTTGTAACCTGGAACAAATCATCTAACCCACGGGCATTGTTCTTGTCTATAAAGAGAGAGTTAATCAAGACCAGTGGGTTTAATTTTGGTTACACGTTCGAATCACCTGGGAGTTAAAAAAAAAAAAATCTTCAGGCCAATTAAATCAGTTTCTCTGGGGGCGGGATCCAGCTCCCAGGCAATTACAATGGGAAGTTAAAGCTGGGAACCCTATAATCTCAATCCTCCTTCTCCAACTTTAATGTACAGATGAATCACCCGGTGATCTTGGCAAAAGGCCCGTTCCGATTCTGCAGGCCTGGTGTGGCCTGAGGTCTTGCATTTCTCACAGTGTTCCAAGGGTGCCCATGATTTGGTTGTTCTAAGGACCACACTTTGAGGAGAAAGGGGCTCAGGGCCCTCTGTGGTTGAGTAAGGGATGTAATTTGTTCTAATGAGGATAATAAGACACAGAGAAAAGAACTACTAGTCTGTTTTTGTTGGAATGGTAAAAAGGGCCAGAATGAAGCAGGTGCCACAGGATGGCAAACAGGCGCCAATTCCAGGCTATCACAATCAAAACTCTATGACACAGTGTTCTAACAGAAAATTCTCACCTTAAAGACATAGTTATCTTTGAAACAGAACTTTTAGGTCCAGGTGATTATACTTTTACAAAAATTAATAGTCTTTGGAGTCTAAATGACTATAGTTTTAAAGTTAAAAGTAACTTGAATCTTTTTTTTTTAAAGAGAGAGTGAGAGAGAGAGAATTTTTAATATTTATTTTTTAGTTTTCGGCAGACACAACATCTTTGTTTGTACGTGGTGCTGAGGATCGAATCCGGGCCGCACGCGTGCCAGGTGAGCACGCTACCGCTTGAGCCACATCCCCAGCCCGTAACTTGAATCTTAAAACCTTAAAAAAGAAAAGCCAGGACAAAATTATCTGCATTTTTCTTCTTATTTTATCATGTTAGAAGAGTACTTGTGTTTGTAGCCTTATGTTACAAACGTTCTCTAAGATCTAACGTCTGGTGATGTGTGTTCAATATGAGATATAAAAACAGAATTAAACATGACAGATATTATAACGACATAAGATGTTGTGTATATTTACTAACGGATAAAGTGTGTATTATGAAACATCAGAGCTTCAAATTCATTGGAACTTTTTTCCACATTGAACTGAGTGTGGGGGCACAAGCCCATAATCCCAGCAGCTCAGGAGGCTGAGGCAGGAGATTGCAAATTTAAAGCCAGCCTCGGTAACTGAGTGAGGCCCTAAGCAACTTAGTGAGACCCTGTCTCAAATAAAAGATTGTAAGGGCTAGGGAAATGGCTCAGTGGTTAAGTACCCCTGGGTTCAATACCTGGTAGCAAAAACAAACAAACAACAACAAAAAAAACCACATTCACATTGAATGAAGACCATAAAAAGCAAGGCTGATTTGGGCAGCTCCAAGTCTGAAAAATGGCACAATTCTAGAACAAACACTTGTGTATACCATAGACCTGTCCTTTCTAAGATCTAGGAGATTGGGATTTTATTATTTGTCACTTCTGTTCAGTGCTTGATGCATCCATCTGCAAGTGGTTAATGACACCCACTTCCCAGGGTTATTGTGAAACTGAGTGTATTAATGTCATACGAGAAAGTAGTTTGTAAATGTCAAAGCATCGTTCAGGTGGAAGATCTTATCTGGCTCTCTCATGCTGAATTCACTTCTGTCACCTCTAAAGAGATTAAAAAAAAAAAAGGAGTCAATGAAATGCTGTTCTTATAAGTGAAGTGCAGGGTTCTTACCAGCCCAATAGCCATGCAGTTTTAAAGTTCAGTCTCTCTTGTCTCAATTGGTTCCAGCTCTTGCCAGGAAAGCACAAATCCACACAGTTTGCCAAGAGGATCATCACTCTTCATCTCTGCTCACGGGATGAATGCCGTATCCAGTTTTCTTCAACATAAACATGAAAGTCTGGATGATATTATCATCCACATCATGATTCTGTTAAAGTGGAAAATTGTACCTGTTTGATGCACATAAAAATGACTTGTACTGCTATGTTTAAAAACCTTTAAGAATATGTTAACCAAGGAATTTCTATTTTTATTCAAAATAGTTTGGAATATGAGTGATGAGTGTTTTAGTTCTGGATACAGGTAACACAATGACGATATCATAATAAAACTACTTTTCAAACACTGTCAAGATGTTTGGTGCATTCTTGCTGGGTGTCTCTTCTGGGATGTCTTATTCAGCCTTCAACCAGGTTTGCCTGAAGGGGAAGAGCCAATCTTTTCCTTCTAAGGAACTTCTTTTCTCCTAATTTTCCCAATCAACCCTTGAGATACACAGGCATGAAATTCTAGGAATTGTTTTCATTTTAATATTTCTAGCACACTCCCTTCATTTGTATACTTGCAGCAACTGTCCTCTTTGGACCATTTGCTTAGACTTTTCAATAATCCCTGACTGGTTTTCTGGCTTGTGTCCTTTCCACACATCAAGCACCATCTTGATGAGGTCATCTCCATCTCCAGATACTCCTGTAAGTGAAGGAGCTTGCTCCCTGCTGTTGATTGGCATTTGCTTTCAAATTTCCCTTCTCACATGCTCTGGCCTGGTCAACCTCAGACCTCACTGAACATTAGAATTCACACCTACGATTCCCAATAAGGGCTTGACTGTGTGATTACCTCATTTTTGCCATTAGATTATAAGGTGCTCTAAGGCAAGGGGCTCATCTTGACTTGTTATTCCCTAGGATGCTTATTAATTTCTTAATAAAATACATTGTATGATTAAACACCTAATGACAAGTGTTATTACAGGTGGTTCTTTCAAAGCAGTTGACTATTTTTCTAGCTACTTCAGGCTCAGTTGAATTCTCTCATCTGGCATTTTGCCAATCGGGCTTCTCTTTAACATGATAATTGGTGTTCATGGTATTTACCCAGGGGCTGTACAGAATCTTTGGATGCCTTCTCAGTCATTTAAAGAAGATCATATTAAGATGTTTGTTTCTCATTAACAGTTCATTATATGTATCATAGTAGATTATCAATTTTCAAAGAATTAAAATACAATAAAAATCACAATAATATCAATCTGAACATTAATCTTTCTTTGATGGTTAGTTCATTCAACAAATAATTAGCACACACACAATATGTGCAAGTTAATGGAGTTATTAAGCAGGATATCCTACCCTAGTCAATTTATGCATATTCAAAATGTCTTGGCATAAATTATGTGGGATAATAGTTTACTGTAATTAGCATACAGTGTGATATTTAATCACTTTCTTCATAGACATTAAGAAAAGTATGGTTCTTTAAAATAGTGCCTTTTATAGAACAATTACTAAAAAGTGACCTATGAAGCTGGGCGCCGTGGCACACGCCTATAATCCCAGCGGCTCAGGAGGCTGAGGCAGGAGGATCATGAGTTCAAAGCCAGCCCCTGGGTTCAGCAAAAGTTAGGCACTAAGCAACTCAGTGAGACCCTGTCTCTAAATAAAATACAAAAAAATAGGGCTGGGGATGTGGCTCAGTGGTCAAGTGCTCCTGAGTTCAATCCCTAGTACATGCCCCCACCCCCCCCACCATAGAATGACCTATGAAGAAAAGTTCTACAAATCAAACACGGTTCTTTGCTATTTCTTCACAGGTAATTTAGAATGGATTGTCTGCCTGGGCTACTGGTACCTTTGGTGTAGACCTGGACCTCGAGTGATGCTATGTCACTCTCTGTTAGTCTGGGACAGATTCAATATGAGCCTGGCCCTTGGGGTTCAGTAATGCATCCTCTATACTGTCAACTGGGAGTGCTAGTCAGCTTTCCATTACTGCAACAAGAAACGAAACAATCAACTTATAAAAGAAAAGGTTCATTTTGACTCACCATTTTAGAGGTTTCAGTCTTGGATTGGTTGGCCCTGTTGCTTTGGGGCTGTAGTGATGCATGCAGCCCATCATGGCTGAAATGCATGGGGGAACAGAGCCACTCACCTGAAAGAGAGAGAGGTGCTGAGGTCTCACGGTCCCCTTAAGAGCATGCCTGCAATGAGCTAGGCCCCTCTCTCAAAGGCTCTTCCATGTTTCAGTAGCATCACCCTGGGGACAAAATATTTAACACATGGGTCTCTGGGGGACACTCCAGATCCATGCTATAGCACTTGGGTGGCAGCTGTTTCCTGTGTCGCTAATCTCTGATTTTCCTCACCATCCCCAGGTGGCTTTTCAGCCCTTCTCATTGCCTTGTAATCAATCGTCTCTCTATGAGGCTTCCTTGGTTGTGAATCCCAAAGTGGTTGCAACTCGCTGGATCCTGACAGAGCCTGCAGTGGACAGGGAAAAGTCCTGCATGCTCTGGAGCAGCAGAGCACAGCCAGCTCTAGTCCTGGCTGAGAAGGCTCCTGCAGGTGGGGATGGAGAATGGGGAGGACACGGGTTTGGTAACCATTTCTAGAGGTCACTCGTTGAGCTGCAGAGACAGCCCCAGGTGTTCTACCCCACAAATCTCCTGGGAGGATTTAATGAAACGCGATGGCTTCATCACTTTTGATGATTTAATTTCCCTGTAATAAGTCACACTTATATTTTATAAAATGCATCAAGGAAGAAATTAAATTTTAACATGCCTATCTATGGGTATATAGGGTTGATTAATTAGCCCTAATTAACCTTTTAGTCTCTACTGGCAAAGCTGATGAAACTTAAATGTGAATTCCTTTTTATGTTCTGAATTCCTTTTTACAGAATGCTGGTGTTGACTCAGGGTTCAAACTCATGACCAACATAAGATAGGTTTGAGAAGCCTCATCCCACTTCATAACAAAACAAAAACAAAACAAACGACACTTCAAAAACTGCCTTCTCTTTTGTCTTGTGTGGGTTAGAAGAGGTGTTCTATTCTACATTCCTTGTCCATGTTGTCTCACTGCAGATCTGCTGAGGCCTCTGTGTACCCAAGAGGAAGCAACCCCAGCAATGGAATGAAAGCCCTGTGTGTGTGTGTGTGAGTGTGTGTGTGTGTGTGTGTGTGTGCGCTGTACATGTGGATGCTCAAGGTCTTCCTTCAGGTGAATGCAGGGTAGAATGTGTGCAAATCCAGAGCCCTTTCTACACATGCATGTGAACACAGGTCCATACATGCACGTGTGAGCACGTACGCGTGCACACACACACACATACACCCTCAGCCGATGCTGCAGCACCTTCCCCTGACTTTACTTTTCAAATGGTCTTACTGCATTTGATTCCTGTTTCTGTTCTTGGTAGACTACTTCAGAAAGCCCTAGTGAACATCCTCTCCATTTTTCACATGCAAAAAATTTGCTAGTCAAAGCTATTATTTCTGTCTCCTTAGGAACACCAGTGCTATAAGCTAAGATATGAAACCCCGTTTATTTAGAATTGGATAGTAATAAACATTTATCAAGCCCTATCTTTAAAGATATACCATTATCCCCATTTAAAAGATGAACAAATTGAGGCTTGCAGAGGTTAATAACCTGCCCCAAACTTGCAGCAGGAAAGTGGTGGTAGAGTGGGATTTGAGCAGGCAGGATTGCTCTAGAACTTGTGGCCAGGACATTCTCAATGGCTGTGTGAGTCCAGGGCTTCTCCAGGCCTGAGTTAATAACTCCTGAGGAAGATTAGCGACTCAAAAGGCCCAGCAACTAATTTAGGTCATTAGTAATTATTGAAAGTTGACTTTTGTAGAGAAGATAGCCAATTGACTCACAAGGAGAGAGAGATGCTGGCTGGCAAGCCGCACAAAATCTCAGCCATTTCTAGGGGAGATTGTAGGCAGCAGATTTATAAGACAAATTACCTACTAGATTGGCAATAAAAAGTGCATTAAACACTCCAACCCAAACTACTGGTAGGTGGGAAAGCAGACATTACTATTGATGTGTATCTGGACTCACGGACCCCGGGTGGCTTCGTGGTGGTGTGACCTGTGTAATTGCATGCACAGGACCTTGTGCTTGACCCGATGTTCCTCTGTGACTGTTTTAGGATTCTTAATATAATTTTCTCCTTGAGCTTATATTTTTCTGATGATGTCTGATGAGTCAATGTAGAATGCTCCTTGTGCCAGACACGAGTGTGTGTGTGTGTGTGTGTGTATGTGTGGTTGCTGTCCAAGAGCAGCCCATGGGCGTGGCAGGAAGCGTGTGCACACACAGCCAGTGACCAGGTCTCATGTGCTTGGGACAGGCCCAGGTTCCAGAGAGGTGCCCAGGCCAGGACCGAGGTCCAGATTGGTGGTAATATCCACAACAATCACAGAAGTGGCAAAGCTCCATAAATTAGAGGAAATGTCAGAGAGGATATTAAAAAAAATCATATAAAATAACATTGTATACCTTCAAAGATAACTCCAGACTTCTGACAATGATTTGAACGGAGCTAAGTTTTTTAGAAAAATTGCTCTGCGAGAATTATCAGTTCTACATGTAATGAAATTTAAATTTTGAGGAATTGATCAGTAATTTATTCCAATAATATATCAGAAAATAATCACAGGGATGTTGTCACAGCCTATAAAATACTGTTCATAGCTCCATTAACAGTTGCAAATGCAGAAAGATCCTTCTCAAAATTAAAAATGATCAAAAATTGTAATCTTTCATTTATAAGAGCAACTGATGCTACTTTAATTATATCTATCAAAAATAAAGTTCAATTACTTAGATTTTGATGACACTAAATTTCTAAAAAAAAGTGAGCTGGAAAAAATATTAATTAAGAAATCACATTAATAAAATATCATATTGTGTTACTGTATATAAAATTATGACACCAAAATATTATTTTGCAAATCTGAATATTCATGTTGTTATTAGTGTATCCCTGTTACCCTTGTTACTTGCCTTGTAGCAAAGTATTTTTAGAGAAAAATACTTTACACTTTAGTTTCTTCATGGCACGTTTTTCCTGATTTTAGAAAAAAGAAGGCTTCCTTTTCATTTTGCATTGGATCATTCAAATTATGAACCTGGTCCTGCTTCCAGGAGAAGAAAAATTATTTCTGGAATAGGAAGGAGGACAGAGCTCTCTACTAGGAGCCCAAGCTTCCTTTTTATCCTGATGAAAAATACAGACACGCAGCACAAGAAACTGTCACCTGGGGGGTTGGACTTAGAGTGGATCAAGTGCTACCTCCTGGCAGCCAGCCAGGCCAGGCCTGGGCTTCAGATGGGTCTGTTCTTTTTCTCAGTTGCCAAAGCAGCACATTAAGTGTTGGAGGACATTAAAGATGAAGAAAGGGGAGCAACGCTGTTTTTCTTTCCCTCAGTCACCACTCTTGTAAAAACATGCTGGAACATTTTATGTGTGTTTTTATTTTCTTTCTCTTTTCTCCCTCTAAAATTAGAGCTGGTTCTCTAGGGATAGGGGAATGACAGACCCTCCCAGGGTCCGTGCTGTTGGAAGTGAGCCCAGCTTTGCTTTTATTGCAATGCCCTTTACAAATCACTCAAATCTTTAAATTCTGTACTTTCTCTGTATGTGGCAGTAAAAGGTATGGTGACGACCCTTTACTTTGGGTGACATTGCTTTGAGTCATGCTAAAGAAACCAGGAGTTTCACCTACCATTGCTTTTGTTGTTATAGCAAATGTCAGCAAGATGGGAAAGGCAAATGACTTGTTCATATTCTTATAAAAGTAGTGGTGGTCTTGTAGACCCTGGAGAGAATCTTGGGTGCTCCAGGTCTCTGTGGACCACATCTGAGAGATCCTGTGTCCTGGCATCCTTTGATGGACTCCAGTTGCTGGGCTTGGTCCCCAGTGTTCAGAGAGGGCTCAGGAGGGAGGGAGGGAGGGAGGGAGGAGAGAGAGAGAGAGAGAGAGAGAGAGAGAGAGAGAGAGAGAGAGAGAGAGAGAGAGAGGAAAAACACACAGAACACTCTGACAAGCCCTCAAATGAACGGATTAAAACTTGAACCAAATGGAGACACATGTAAGAGTAGTCAAAGAAGTCAAAGAATTCCCGCATCATCTTTGAACTAAGAATTCCAGCAAACAAATTGAAGGAGAAAAGTGGTCACTGTTGAGACTTGCATTCACGGCCTCGAAGTTCATCTGGAGGTGGTAACTCAAAACACAGAGCAAAAATGTAAGAAGACCATCACGAGGGAGAACGATAGGTTTTGAAGACTGTTATCTTGAACAAACTAATATGAATCAGAGAAGATTCAGAGAGAAAAAAAAGGAACAGAGGCAGAAGAGGGAATCGTTCCATTAGTAAAAGAAGAAAGTGTCTCCAATATGAAGAACAACCTAAATGGGCAAATTCCAACTGTCCACCAAGTTCCAAGCAGAAGGGACGAGGGAAAACATCAGGGACAATAACAACAACAACAGTCACTGAGGCTGGTTTGGGAAGTTTTTGAATCTCAGGAATGAAAACAAAACATTACAAACTTCTGGACACAAATAAACAGTTACTTGAAGGAGCAGACTGTCATGTATGCTTCATGTACCACGTTTGAAGACAGTGGAGAACATCTGTCCATCGACAAGGACTGCGACCTGAGATCCCTATATACACTGAAGATGTCACTCACTGGTCTTTCAGGGTGGAGGGGAGGGTGGAGTGCTGTCACTCAGACAGTATATCACCGGGGACCTGGGGCACTGGAGTAAACCACTAGAGGAAGTCAACACACATGGCACCATAACCACACGCCACCCCGTACCAGCATGTTATAGTTTGGATGCATTTGTTCCTGAGTGCTCGTGTGTCAGAGAGGCTTGGTCCTCAGAGTGGTGGTGTTGAGGTAGGACATGAATGGATTATCCTTTACTTTGGAAGTGATAGGTGCTGGTTTTGCAGAGCAATTTACTATAAATAAGGAAGACTGGCCTCTTCCTGCTCCCTGGATTCCTGCTTTGGCTTGTGGTTGCTCTGGCAATGGTGTTTCTGCCAGTGTGAGGCCATCTTCCATGAGGCCCTTATTAAAGGACAAATTAATGTGGCTTCCCAAGCTTGAATTTTTCAAGCCTCCAAAACTGTGAGCTACATAATCCTATTTTATTTATAAAGTACCCAGCCTCCAGTGTCTTATTATAGCAATGGGAAATAGATTAATACACAGCACTACCACTAGAGGTGGGAGTATATCTAGAGGACAAGAAACAATAATTAGCAATGCATACATAGTTTAAAACAATGAAAAACAGTAGAGCAAGGATATATAGTAGTTACCCCAAATGATAATTCTGACAACAGAAAGGAAAAATTCTAATGACAATCTGAAACTAAAAATACTAAGCTATCTCAGAAAAATAAATAAATAAATAAAAATTAGGGGCAAAGTAAAAGAAAAGTAAATTGAGGCAAAGTATTTTAAAATTTTTATCTTGATCTGGATGAGAATAGGATTGAGAAGAATAAAGAAGTATAAATCTCACAAGAGATTGACCTTCTTGGGATAGACTATATTGGTGAAGGAAATAAATACCATGTTGTTAAAATTTTGCAGTAACAAATATATTTGATTTCATCTGGGCATTAGGATGAATGCCTGTGATCTCAGTGACTTGGGAGGCTGAGGCAGGAAGATCCCAAGTTTGAAGCCAGTCTCAGCAACTTAGTAAGACCTTGTCTCAAAAATAAAATATTAAGAGATCTGGGGTATAGCTCAGTGGTAAAGCACCTCTAGGTTCAATCCCTAGTGCTGGGGATGAAAAAGTTAAAAAAAAGAAATATGTACTTTCTTTTGAGCCCTTAGAGAGGGGAGGCAATGTTTATAGAGTAGAAAATTGCAGTAGAAAAACAATGTTAACAAAAGGATAAAGATAATGAAAAGAGACTTATGAAAACCAGTAAACACTAGCAGTGGGAAAAAGAGAAGACAACAAAGTAAACCAAATGAACATAAAATTAGAAGGAATAAAAGTATAAAAAATACAATGAGGTCATCTAAACCGAGGAAAGTCTGAGAAACTCTCAGAGCCAAGAGAATCTTCAGGGAGTACAATATGGCACCCTGGATGGGGTTCTGAAACTAAAAATGGACACTAGACAAAGCTTAAAGAAATCTGCTTTTGTTTTTAGCTTTAACAAAGAGTGGAATTATAAGGCTATGGCAGATCTCAGAAAATCCCAGGAATGGGATGCAATTGGGTTTTTGGTTCAAACTTTAAGCAGGGTTGGATATGCTCTCAGGAGCCAGGAAATCTTGTTTTCTTCCATCTCTCAACTCTGCTTTTTTTGTGTGCGTGTCTGCTTCAGAAGTCTTTGATGTGGTCATGCGGCTTTCCAACCACATGGGAGGAAATCACCAGTGACAGTTCTTGCGTTTATATGTCCTCTGGTTAATAAATCATATGTTCAGTTAACTATGTACGTAAAAGATATCTGGCCTACTATGTGCCAGATTCTTCACCATCTTCAACTCAGTTTGAGGTTCAAATGAAGCAGACATCACCCCATCCTCATGGAGCTCACTAGTTAGTAGGAGAGAAAGATATAAATAATAATCATACAAACAGTGACATCATTACAAAGGAGACAAATGACAAGAAGAAAAAGTTCTGTGCATTGTGACACTGCCCTCCAGCCTGGCCTAGGGTACCAAGGATTCCTTCCTGGGGAAAGTGACATGATGCTGAGACTTAGGCAAAACAGGAGTTAATCAGTGGGGCAGACATGGTGGACATCATTATAGAAGAGTTTGGTGATGGGCAAAATAAGACAGACAGAAAGTGGACTTATTTATCCTGGGCCCAGCCTGAATGTCTAGGATGAGGTACATTCAATATATTTCTGTTTACTTAATGCAAATGATTTTATTTAGAGACTCCTAAAGAGCATATAGTGTTTTAATGGCTATGTAATAGATAACAAAAAATAGTTGATCATTTAGTTGGTCACACAGAAAACTTTAACCTCAAAAAAAAGTAATTTGGAAGCTTAGAAAACACTGATGAATTCCTAGGAAAATATAAATTATTAAAATTGAATGAGAAGGAAGTAAAAAAGTTGAATAGACTAAGCACCATGAAATCAAGATTTAAACTACTCAAGAGTAGAGAAGAAGATGGACAAGCTCTCATTGTATATATGAACCCTGTCTTACTACTGAAACCTTAGAAAAGACACTATAAAAAAATCAATATCACTTCTTAGAAGCAAATATCTCTAAATGTGATTTTTGTATTAACAGACAAATACAATATGGCTGTGTTTATTATAAGAATGCAAGCCGGCCTCAGTGGCACGCACCTGTAATCGTAGTAGCTTGGGAGGCTGAAGGCAGGAGGATGGCGAGTTCAAAGCCAGCCTCAGCAATGGCGAGGCACTAAGCAACTCAGTGAGACCCTGTTTCTAAATAAAATACAAAATAGGGCTGGGAAGGTGGCTCAGAGGTCAAGTGCCCCTGAGTTCAATCCATAGTACCAAAAAAAAAAAAAAAAAGTAAGATTGTATAGGAAAACTAGCAATATAATTCATTAAATCAACATATTAGAGAAGAAAAACATATCAAAAGATGCTAAAAAGTCACTTTGATAAAAATCCAGGAGGTATTCTTAATAACTTTAAGAAAATATATACATGAGAAAGCTTTTTAAATCTGATAAAGACTACAAAAATAGGCAGACTTTATTCTCACAGCAAAACACTAAAATCACTTCAATTATGATCAGAAACTAGATAAAATTGCTTGCTCTTGCCATTATTAAAGTCTTAGAAGTTTTAGCAAATACAGTAAGAAAATGCAGTGAATTAATTGCTATAGACATTGGAAAAGAAAAGATGAAACTCTTGTTGATAATGTTAATATGTTCCTGGAAAACCCAACAGACCTAAGTTCTTAGTCTATTTCGGTTGCTATAGCACTAGGAGTAGAATTTTTGGCTCACAATTCTCTAGGTTGTGAGATCCAGGAGCATGGCTTGGGCACGCAGTGAAAGCCTTGTGCTGGATCACAATATGGCGGAAGGGCAAATTTGCAGAGGTATCAGGAAAACCAGGAAGACAAAGGAGAGGAGCTGAACTTATCCTTTTATCAGAAACTAGATACTGCTAATTTGACCCATTCCCTGAACAATGACATTAATCCTTCATAGACTGGAGTCCTCCTGACCTTATTACCTCCTAAGGTCACATCTCTCAATACTATTACAATGGAGTAAAATTTCAACATGATTTTTGGAGGAAACATTCAAATGGGAAAAATAATTCATAGTTTCAATAAGATGGAAATGAATACTAACAGAGAAAACCAAATCTGAAAACAAATCTCAGATTATTAAAAAAAATCACACTCAGTTTTTAGGTATATACTAGGATATTAGATGTGAATACTGAAAGTAACTAAAATGCCGTGTTTCCCCAAATTCACTATATGTATGATGTATTAATTATGATACATATTACAATTCCAATTGCAATCACAACATTTAAAAATGAAGTAAAATGATCTCAAAGTTTATGTGGAAAAATAAAATGCCCGAGAATAAAGTGTGAGTGCAAATATTAAAATATATATATATGTACACACATATATGTTTATTATAAGCATTGTGATTATATATATATATATATAAAATAAATATTGTGATTATAAGCAAGTGAATGGGCACTGGTTTTTGAAATAAAAAACATTGGAGGGATTAAGTGGCAAATCTAGATGTAGATTCCCTAATACCAGCTATTTTAATAAGGTATGGAATTGCTATTTCAGTTCTGTGTAAGGAGGAAGGTGCTGGCCTGACTCTTCCTCTAGAAGAAAATAGAAATGGGCACCTTTCTCCAGAAGAGATGTACATAAATCCCAATAGCTGAAGTCTTTAGTGTAAATCCAAATAAATGAATGAATTAAACCACAGAAGAAAATCTAGGTGCCTCTACACACAGTTCAGGGTTTGTGAGACTGTTCTTTTTTTCTTCTTTTTCTTTTAGGGACCGGGGATTGAACTCAGGGGCACTCAACCACTGAGCCACATCCCCAGCCCCATTTTGTATTTTATTTAGAGACAGGGTCTCACTGAGCTGCTTAGTGCCTTGCCTTTTGCTGAGACTGACTTTGAACTCTTGGTCTTCCTGCCTCAGCCTCCCCAGTCACTGGGATTGTGGGCGTGCACCACCACACCCAGTGTTGTGGAACTGGATTAAACCAGGTCAAGGAGAAATTACAGAGTTAAAAATATATTTGCATCACAGATGACAGATAAAGGTTAACATCTTTAAAATACCAAGAGTTCCTACTAAAGGGAAACAAGAGAAAATAGACACGAATAGATAATTTAACCACAAGTGGATATGATGACCACAATACAGAGACCCTAAATCATCAGTAATCAAGGAAATGCAAATTAAGGAGACAAGATAGTAGCTTTCATAATCACATAATGAACAGAAAATAATAGAATGATAACACTATCATTTTCTTTAGAGGTAGGAATGCAGAGGAAAAAGGTACTGTCATACTTTGCAGATGAAATGTGAATTATTAAGGCCATTTTTAAACTGCAGCATGGTGGTATCTGCCCAAAACAGGAATTCATGTGGGTTCTGATCAACCAGGTTCATTCCTGAAATTCCAAAACAAACAAACAAAAATACATAGAAATATAATGTCTTCAGAATATATCTGCATGTCTATTGCAGCATTATTCAGTTAAAATTCTGAAACAATGACAGAAGTATGTTTATATATGTAAATATTTTCATATTGGAGATATTGAGATAAACAAATATTTTTGCATTGGTTTACGACACTAGGTTGTTCACACAGGACTCTTGATGTGGTCTAGGAAAAGAGAGAAAGAAAGAAGAAAGGGAACAAGAAGAGAAAAATGAAGGAAGGATGGGAGGAGCGATAAAGAAGGCAGGAAGAAGAGAGAGAAACCAAAAGAAGGAAGGGGAAACTGAATTATTTAAAAAGCCAGCAGGTAGGAGTGGTACATGCTCCCCATTCATGTTCCTTCCTGAACTATGAAAAATAAAATAATGCTGAGCTCACGGGGACACTTTCCGTTCCCTTTCTCCTAAGATCTGACTTTCTTAGCCTATTGTTCCTGCAGCTATTCTTCTCCCACCAACAGTTCTTTTCCACTGGGCATGCTGGGGAGAGCTCTTTTTCATTTTTCCAGCCTATTAAATAAACACTGGAGCTCTGTGTTTCTTTACCACTCCATTTGTCAGGTTGTGTTCCTGTCACCGAAAAAAATAGAGAACACCGTGTGGCCATTTCACCAGGCTTGGCCGTTGAATGCACCTGCCCATTGTTGTACCTGCTCCATAGTTTAAGATATTTTAATTGAACCAAAATATAGAAATCTATACAAGTGAACTTCAGGAACTAGGTTTCTCTGAATTCCTGGAATTTTAGCGCATTAGGAAGAGAAGCAGGAGTCTGTGCCTGTGAAAGTCGTTCACGTCGTATCTGGACACTCGAAATGTCAATAAAACCAGGGGATCATAGCTTTATGGCTGAACCCAGGCCACACACTCACTTGGGGACTGAAGAGAGGCTGCGGGGAGTGAGGCAATTGCTCCGCCTACTTCTTCCCCTGCCCTCTAGTAAGCCTCTTTCCCCCAATTTTCTCCCTCCTCTTGGGTTACTCCTTCCTTCCCAGGGGCCTTTGCTTGGATCCCTTGACCAAAGGCTTAGGAACCTCGAAGACCTACCATCTTCCCTATTGATAAACCAGTGGCTAGCGTAGGGTTACATCATCTGAACCTTCAAGCAAGTGCATCCTGTGGATGATCCGGTGAAGATCTCAGAACAGAGTCTGGTGCTGTCAAAGCTAGTTGGGTAGGACAGGTTTGGGGTTCATTCCTGTCCCCTCCCAGGGAGCATCACACCCTTTTCTTCAATGATTTCTTATCAAATTCCTATCACACTCCCTTCCTGCCTGCCTCGATGTATGACTTGGAGTATCTTGAGATGGGCTTTGGGGCTCATATTAGGAAACAATTTACTGAATAATAAATAGATGGTGCTCTTGACTTACAATGGTTTGACTTAGAGCAATTTTTCAACTTTAAGGTGGTGAGAAAGTGTACATATTCAGTGGAAGTATACTTGAAATTTTGAATGTGGATCTTCCCCCAGGCTAGTGCTATGCAGTCAGATCCTGTCTTGCAATGCAGAGAACAGCGGCTGCGACCTGCAACTTCCTGTCAGTCCCATGATCAGGAGAAGAAAGGAGACTCCATCATGTACGTGACCCTGAGCCAGGATGCAGGTTAGGTATGTTACATGCATTTTGACTGCAATGACTTTCAACTTAGGATGGGTTCATGGGAACAGAACCCATCATAAGTTAGGCAGCACATCGTGGAAGGGTGGTGGAGGGCCAAGGACAGAATGTTTGAGAACAAACCTTCCATAGCTTGATAGCTTGTCCTTGTAAAAAACAAAGAAACAAAAAACGAAACAAAAAACAACAGCAACAAAATAATGCCCAAATGCCCCGCAGGCTGTGTGAAGTTCAGGCTCCTCCAAAACTGCGTTTAGCATGCTGCTAAGAACCACCCTGCTCCTATAGAGACTCGTGTTTATGGGAAGGTAATTTCTGGGAGAACGGCCACATTAAACAATAATGACAAAAGAGTCCCTGGTGCATTGTGCCACTTTGTGGGACCATCCTTAATCTAAATTTCAGAGATGTTAATGCTCCAACAAGGACAGCTAACACAATTTTAATTTGCATAATGATTGTCTGAGCGTAAGTTCTTTGAACATAGCTGTAATTCAAGGTTGTAGTGTCAAAGGGGACTCGGTGTGCAGGAGTCCCTCTGCTAAGGCTCAGTGTGTGCCCTTGGGCGTCCACTCTGGAGAACTCTACCTTCACTGATGGACTCTCATGCCGCAGTCTGGCTGCAGCAAAATAACCGGGGGGGTGACGAGCACTCTCATTTTTTGAGCATGTTCAATCATGCCCATGTCCACCACGGGGAATGATCACTTTTTTTTTTTTGAATGGTCACTTTTTAACCACACTTAGGACCTGGCTACCTCAGGGAGCCATTGGGGGTCGGGGTGGGGTGGACAATATTCTTTGTGACCAGGAATTCCTGTCAATGAGGTCCCTTCCTCTCCCCAGTCTTCTTTCCCCAAATCTGCATCTGCTACTCTGCACAGAGGCCCCAAATCAGTCCCTAGTCCTTTCTGCTCATTATCTCTCTATGAGCCTCCCTGACTGACAGCCAAACAAACCCTCAAGGTTGCTCAGCGAGGAACAATTCAGCAAAGCAGGGGAAAGGGCTGCTCGGATCCTCTGGCTCCTTAGAGGGTGGCCTGACAGAGGACCCAAGCTCCAGAGGCCTGTTGCCCTATCCCTCTTTCTAGAAAGTCTCAGATGGTGTTCTTGGCTGTGGTCCCAAGACTGACCAGCGGCCTATCTGGGCAGAACATTCTTTATGGCCTTATTGGACCAGCTTCCAGTCATGCTGAAGTGGGAGCCATTTTGTTTTAAAATGACTGCACCTTTCTGCTAGTCCTAATTGTTCCTCTCAAAGATTGACTGCTCTTAGGTGCCCAAGATCCAGGGCTGCCTCAGTGTCTTCCCCCTACCCGCACCACCATCCTGATACTGGCTCACTCTGCTCCTTTCTCTTCCCCACTCATGAGGGGAATCTTCAACAAAGGAAGATAGATCACAAGCAAGCATAGGCCTGAGCCCAGCTGGATTTCAGAGGAGGGGGCTTGGGAGCCAGGGCAGAGCTGTGCTCTTCAGCTTGCCCTCAACGCTCCTTGTTAGCAGCAACCTGGAAAAAGCCCAGATCCCCTTGGGGATTAACTTATCAACTTAGGTGATAAGTTAATCAGTTCCAATTCATCTTCTGTTTGATAAATACAGCAGAAAATAAGCAGCTCAGCTTCCCATAGCTTCCTCCCTGGGCACTGGGGAGGGTCTTCATCAGGATACCAGGGCGGGGACCTTGGAAGCAATTGCCTGGAGCATAAGCAAGACACTTCCGTTATCACATCCCCTGTGAAAGGGTGAAATCATGAGTACTGACTAAAATTTGAGCTGCTTTTTTATTATCACCAGGAGCTGACAACTCTAAATAATTTTAGCCTTGAATTATTTTTTCCCTGAGAAAATATTATATTAAATTCAAGTGAATACAAAATATTGCTGAATTTTGATAAAACATACTTAAACTTCAGACTTGAGTATTTCATTATCTGCCCTTTAATAAACATTTTACTCTACAAGGAAGTTCATTCAGAGAAGACCCCATTACGGTCAGCCCCTGAAACATAGATTCAGCTACATGAGTTTGTTTCAAAAGTAAGTAAGTTTGGAATAGTTCGCCTTTGCTTTGGGCACAATTTGATTGTAGTTTCCTCTCTGTGTTTTTCTTTTGTTGAACTGTAGATTTGAAATGAACAAGGACAGTCTAGTGATTGTAAAGAGAAAGAAAATTGAATTCTATCAGTTCATGTGTCACTTAACGCTTTCATTTTTGCTTACAATTAACAGCCACAGGTGATAGTGAAATGGTACTTCATGATCATTGGAATGGGATGGCTGTCATCCAAAAGAGGGACAATAACAGTCTCTGGGGACGATGCTAAGAAACTGGAATCCTTGTGCAGTGCTGGTGGGTGTGTAAAGGTAGCGTAGCTATTTGGGAAGGTTTGGCAGTTTCTTAAAAAGTTTAACACAAATGTACCATATGGTCCTATAATTCCACTCCTAGATATCTACCAAGAGAAATTCAAACCCACGCTTGGAATCACATAGTATTTCTACCACGTTCTATTGTTAATGCAGGTCCCTATACATAGCCCACACTTAGTGGGAGAAGTATTAAGCTCCACTTCTTGAAGGGAGGAGCATCAAATAATCTGTGGGCATATTTTGAAACTACATACTCTTTTAACCAAGTGTTGTTGTACATTTTTCCGGAAGGTGATGCTTAGGGCTGGAGAGGTGATAACTTTGCAGGTTAAGAATAATTTTCCCTTCCTTTAGTCTCCCATTGACATTACATCAGTCAGGTCAAGCCTAGCTCTTCCTTCTCTTTATGCTTGCGCTAAATATGTCTTCTGAAAGTCCTTATGTGGTTATTTTCATTTTGTTTTTGCTCTCCACTATACATTTGGGAAACCTAAGTACATTCTGGACTTTGGGCTTCCTGACACCTCTCCTGCTCATCTTTGGAATTTGTTTCAAATACTTTGCCTTCTATCCAAGAAACAATAATCATATATAGTATATAATTATATAATTGTATATCATAATAAACCATAATTATGTAATAGCCTTTAATTCTCATGCCATTATATATTATTATTGCCAGGGATCCAGGAATGCTGAAATCTCTGTATTGATCCCTCCCACCAGGCTCCAAAGAATCTTTGTGCACAGAAACAATAGCAGAACGGAATAAAAGACATCTCTATTTATAGCTGTTCAAATGTCTGAGCACCATAGTAAAAGTTCCTATTTTGAGTCTAAATCTTAGGATCAGGCTCAGACATGCTACTGGTTGGGAGTTTGGGGTGGGTGGGGTGCAAAAAGGGCCATGTGTGTTTTAGACTTGACTTTCTGGCTGCAGGCTCCTGGGAGCATACATGATGTGGACCACTTGGCAAAGCTGTGGCTATGTCCAAACACCAGGGATCCAGAGAATCCCATTAGCATCTTAGCCTGCTAAGAAGGCAGGGGCATGAGTTTCAGGGCCAAAAAAGGGGTGGAAGTTGTCTCTCCCTAATGTGCCCCATGGCCTTTTAAAAACTCATCAGAGAGCTTGCTGTGTGGCCTCCTTGTCTTTTTCATGATGGAGATTATTTGGAATTATAGTCAAAATTTCCCTCTGTAGAAGATCCACTTAGCTAAATTCCACCCTGATCCTCTCATGGACACAACTGACTTCCACTCTGCCTAATTTGTTTCATCATTCTGTCAGAGAAAATCCCCCAGCCCCCATCCCACTCAGGGCAGCAGCAAGGAAAAACTGAATTGCTTAGATTTCAGTTCTAAATTTTTAGTCCTTTTAGGGCATTGATCAACTCTTTAAAAAAAATAGAAGTTGGGGCTGGGACTCAGCAGTAGAGCCCATGTGAGGCCCTGGGTTGGATCCTCAGTACCACATAAAAATAAATAAATAAAATAAGGATATAAAGTAAATAGAAGCAGTATTGGGTCATTGTGAGGATTAATGCATAACTTTTACATATGCATCAAATTATATGTACATATACATGGATGATGTCTGTACATGTACCTGTATGAACACCCTCCTGCCTGCCCTTAACAAGACTTCTAGGCAGGCAGTAGTGGCTGTCTTCTCATTTTTTCCCTCAGTGGGGGTTTATCACATGTAGGATCGGTGACTATCTGAAACAAGAAGACAAAATACACATAGTAGGCAGGACATCAGAAGAGTTTCCCTTAATGTCACCATTTTGTACTTTGGGGTCTGAAGTTCTGGTATCCTGTCCTTGAGTCAGTAACTACTTGGAAAATGCTCTAGGGAATTGCCCCGACTGCTTGCTGGTTCCTGGGGTTTCCTTGCCCTGTAGAACACTGTACTAATATTCTCTAGCCCTGGGTCCTTTTATGACCTCGATTCCCTTGTCATAGTGTTGTGACTTTAACCCTATCCTGGGAATTTTAATCTCAGAAAAACTTTCTTCTTGATTTGCGTGGCTCACGATGTCACCTTGAGCAATCTATTTCCAATCTCTGCATAACATCTTGACTCTGGAATGTGAGAACAGGAGGAGCTGTTTGTTTTACACTCCCAGATCCTTGAACCAGAATTACAACGTGTTCTATCCTATCAGGGAAAGAAGTTCCCCCTCCTGTTCCTATTCAGTTCTAAAAAGCAACAGCAGTTGCTGGGCATGCTATTGTTTAAAATCCCTTCAGCTCCTGGACAAGTATCCTCCTTGATGCCTGCTTTGCAACAGTCTGGTCCCTGAACACTAGTCATCAGGACTCGGGCTCTGGGGGCTCTTTTAAATGTGAACATTGAGATTTATGGGGCAGGTTAGAACAGCCACACAGCTCCCTGAGAAGTGAACCTTGCAGTCCAACGAGGGACTGCTGCATTGTGCTTGGAGTGCCGCACAGCGGGTTTGATGTTTCTTTCCATGAACTGGTGAGTGTGTTTTGTGCTGCATAATATACACTCCTGGTCTTATTCTGGAACTCCTGAAAACTGAGAGAACAGAAACATTTGGCTTTCCTTTGCCACTTCCAAGTTTCTTTGGAGTTGAGCATTCTGTTTCACGCAGTTCTAGAAGAGAAACACAGTTCTGGAGCATGTGTTCCTGTTGCATGATACTCAAGGCTCAGCCTCACAGATGGCGGCTTAGCCGAGCCCAGGGACGGGAGCTGTCATCACACCAGAGGCTGCTCTTTAAAGAACATGTTTAATTTTAGATGATCGCATAGTATAATCTCCAAGACAATTTTGAATTGTCCATCTTCATGGAAGAGAGTACAGTTGTCCTTCCTTGTGGGCAGGGAAGATGGTCTGTCATGGTTTACGTATGACGAGTCCTTCAAAAGCTCATGTGTAAAATAATGCAAGAGCATTTAGAGGTGAAAGGATTGGCTTATTGCTGAGGGCCATTGCCAAGTAGGAATGATGCATCGAAATTTCCTTGCCAGCGTACCCCATGTTGCTTAGAGGAAGGACTCATGGAAATGGACTTGCCTTGGACATTCGCTGTGACATTGCATGTATGTTTGAGAAAGGTGACCCTGCTCAAGGACCAGAGTGGATCCAGGTTTAGGGTGTATCCTGCAGGTTTTAGGAAGTATCCCGCTCCTTGGGTTTAGGGCATTCCTGGTTTAGGACAATCTGGGTTTAGGGCAGTTCCAGGTTTAAGGTTATTCCTGCTGGGAATAGGGCGTATCCTGCTGCCTGAGTTCCCGTTGAGTTCTCGTGGAATTCAGAAAGTTTTTGGGATTAAAAGCCTGGTGGAGTACGTGAATTTGGGCAGAACTTGGATTTCCTGAGAACCTGTTTGTAGAGGGTCGGTGTGAGATTGGGAATAAAGAATTGTTGTTTGAATCTACAAAGCTGTGAGTGGCTCGTGATTTTGTGCCCAGCCAAGACTGCGGCATTTGGTGGTCCATACACAGAACGTCTGAAACTTGGAGGTAAGTGAAATTGCTCGCCTCTGAAGGAAGGTGAGAGAATGGGTGACCATTTCAAAAAACAATGTGTTCTTGTTGTGATTTATTTTGTTTTTGTTTCAAGCTGCCTATCCCTAGAAATTTCTCAGGCAAACTGGGAAAAATGGTTGGCTAAAGGTTTGAAGTTTGTCAGCCCCGAGGAAGAGAAAATTGATACAGCGAATTTTTATTCCGTTTTTGTTTCGTTCAGTTTCGGTTTTGTTTTGTGTTATCTTATTGGGTTGCGTTATCTTTATAGTAGATTAGAAATTAGTAAAAAACAAACCGAAAAGGTGTTAAGTAAATTGTTAGAGGTTCAGACCATGGAAAAAGACATTTTAGATCAAGCAAAAGAGAAGGTCTCTCGAGCTAGTCAGACAGAGGAAGAAAATTTAAAGAAAAAGGGGTTATTAGGAAAAAGGCCACAACAGGAGGCTGTTAGTAACTCCGTTTTATCACCAGAGGGCATAATTCAACCAACAGCCCCACCAATGGAGACAGCTGAGTGGCCCTCAAACCCCGTAGTTGATAAATGGGATCCTGAGACAGGACCTCAAAGATTAGCATACCCTGTACTTGAACAGGTAGGAGGGCAGCGAATTCACCGTGCTTTAGATTTTAAAACAGTGAAGCAGTTAAAGGAGGCTGTAACAATCTATGGTCCCCAAGCTCCCTTCACGGTAAACATGGTTGAGTCCATTACTAACTTGGACATGACGCCAGCAGATTGGGCTAGCATGTATAAATCTGTGCTAAATGGAGGACAATATTTGCTATGGAAGGTTGCCAATGAGGAATTTTGCACCGAGACAGCTAGGCGAAATGCAGCAGCCGGTTACCCTCAAAGAAATCTAGATATGCTTTTAGGAAAAGGACCTTATGAGGGTCAATGGCAACAAATTGAATATGATCCTGCTATATATGCACAAATTGCTGCAGACGCAGTTAGGGCATGGAAGACTTTACAAGGACATGGAGATTTACAAGTTCAGCTATTTAAGGTAATACAGAGAGCTAATGAACCTTACACTGACTTTGTAGATAGGCTTATTCAAACAGCTGCCAAAATTTTTGGGGATACAGAACAAGCAATGCCATTAATAAAACAACTGGCTTATGACCAAGCAAATCATTGCTGCAGAGAGGTTATTAGACCATGGAAGCATGAAGATTTAAACACATATATTAAATTATGTAAAGATATTAATGAACAAGGGCAAGTCTTGGCAGCTGCAGTACAACAGGCTTTAGATGCCAGGCCAAAAACATGCTATAATTGTGAACAAACAGGACATTTTAAAAGGAGTTTCCCCATAGGAGGAGGGTTTAACAAAACTAGATATCAAAGGAATAGAATACCAGGTATTTGCCCACGATGCCATAGAGGGAGACATTGGGCTAATGAATGCCGTTCTCAAACCACCATAGAGGGTACTCCCTTATCAAAAAACGGACAAGGATCAGGTATATTACCCACAATATCATGGAGAAAGGCATCAGGCTCCATTGCCAAAAAACAGACTGGGGGGCCCAATGCTCCGGGGCCCACAACCACAAATATACGGGGCAGTGGAGGAACCCAGCAACACCATCAGGGTGGTGCCCAGGACACATTGTCCATTAAATCCCTCATCAGACAAACCTGAGGGAGTGCAGGGTTGGACATCTGCACCTCTGCCAGAGCAGTACTAACTCCAGAGATGGGAGTTCAAATCATCCCCACAGGAGTAAAAGGACCTCTTCCCCAAGGAACAGTAGGCTTATTATTGGGATGTAGTTCATCTACGTTAAAAGGACTTATGATAAGTCCTGGGGTAATTGATCCCGATTATGTAGGTGAAATAAAAATTATAGCTAGTTCTCCAAGAGGTATATCAGTAATTTCACCTGGAGATAGAATAGCACAGTTGTTAATAATACCCAGCCAACATAATAAATTCTCTAGTCATAGTGTAGAAAGAGGTTCCAGGGGATTAGGCTCCACAGGTGTAGATTGGGCTATGCTGTCTTTAAATTTAGATTCTCGCCCAATGCTAAAACTAAATATTCAAGGTCATGAGTTTAATGGGCTACTGGACACAGGTGCTGACCTTAGCATCATATCTCGTCAAGAATGGCCAAAACATTGGCCATTACAACAAGCCACTCAAATGCTTCGAGGCCTAGGAGTGGCGACTAATCCCCATAGAAGTGCAATGATATTAGATTGGAAGGATCTTGAAGGATGTGAAGGAACTATACAGCCATATGTATTGGATCATCTTCCCAAAAATTTATGGGGATGAGATATCCTAGATCAATTAGGTTTGACGTTAACAAATAACATCAATCCTAATGCGCCCACTACTAGGGCTAGACAAGGTTTTAGGAAAGATAAAAGATTAGGAGAACAAGAACAAGGTATAGCAGCACCAATTCAAATAGATCAAGGAATAAACAGACATGGGTTGGATTTTCAGAAAGGGCCACTGAGACAATCAAAATTACTTGGAAATCAGAAAGACCAGTGTGGGTTCCTCAGTGGCCCCTGACTAAAGAAAAGATACAAGTAGCCCATGATCTGGTCAAACAACAATTAGCGGAAGGACATATACAACCTTCCGTATCTCCCCATAATACTCCCATTTTTGTCATCAAAAAGAAATCTGGTAAATGGAGATTATTGCAAGATTTAAGAGCCATTAATAATGAGATGGTTATTATGGGACCTGCTCAATCAGGGATTCCTCATTGTCTGCTTTACCAAAAACCTGGCATGTTTTAGCTATAGATATTAAAGATTGTTTTTTTTCGATTCCAATTCATCCCGAGGATAGTCCACGTTTTGCATTTACTATCCCTGCATTAAATCATGAAGGTCCTGATCAGAGATATGAATGGAAAGTACTCCCTCAAGGGATGGCTAACAGTCCAACTATGTGTCAAATTTATGTTAACAAAGCAATCCAGCCACTTAGAAATCAAAATCCTGAACTACAAATATTTCACTGTATGGATGATGTATTATTAGCACATAAAGATAAAAACACATTGCTGGAATGTTATGCCACACTTACAAACTTATTAAAAAATTATAATCTAGAGATAGGAATAGATAAAGTACAATTAAATTTTCCAATTAATTATTTAGGAGTTCTATTATCCTCAACCATGGTCCGTCCACCTAAAATTCAAATACAAGTAGATCAACTCAAATCACTTAATGACTTTCAAAAGTTATTGGGAGACATAAATTGGATAAGGCCTTATCTAGGCATACCAACAGGAGAGTTGGGACCTTTATTTGATATTCTAAAGGGTCCATCAGATCCAAATTCACCCCGAATGTTAACTCCTAAAGCAAGAAAGGCATTAAAAATTATTGAAACATATATGGAAAATATGCATTTGGATAGAATTGATATAAGTTTGCCTTTATTATTTATTGTACTACCAACAAAAATATTTCTACAGGAGTATTTTGGCAAGAAGGTCCATTATTGTGGATACATTTATCTTATTCTCCTAACACTATTCTTACTAGGTATCCTGAGGCTGTAGGACAATTAATACTCAAAGGAATAAGAGCAGCAAAGGGAGTGTTTGGAATTTCTCCCAATAAAATTATTACTCCATATACTATGGATCAAATTGATGAGTTAGCTAATGAGTTAAATACTTGGGCAATAATCATGTGTAAATCTAATGTTTCATTTGATAATCACTTACCATCTAATCCTTTGTTGTCTTTTTGGTCTAAGCATCCTGTAGTTTTTCCTAAAATGACAAGAAAAACCCCTATCATGAATGCTCCAAATATATTCACTGATGGGTCAAATAATGGTACAGCAGCAGCAGTTACCCCTGATCAAACTTTTACATTTTTAGTACCCAAACAATCAGCTCAAAAGGTAGAGCTTAATGCAGTTTTACAAGCTTTTGTGATGTTTAAAGATTCTGTATTTAATTTATTTTCCGATAGTCAGTATATAGTTAATGCTATAATATCCCTTGAAGATGCTGGTAGGATTTTCCCTTCCTCTACTGTATTCTCTTTGTTTTCCACTATACAAAGTCTAATCTGGGACAGAAAAGATCCATTCTTTATAGGACATATCAGGGCACATACAGGATTGCCTGGAGCCCTTAGTTTGGGCAATGATTTAGCAGATAGAACTACACATGACATACATATTTTCTCTACACTAGAAGAAGCTATAAATTTTCATAAAAGGTTTCATGTTAATGCTAATACTTTACAAAAGCGTTTTAAAATAACCAAGGAACAAGCCAGACATATAATAAAACAATGTCAAAATTCTGTGACCTTTTTACCACAAGTTAATCTTGGAGGCAATCCTAGAGGACTGATACCTAACCATATTTGGCAGATGGACATCACACACTTGCCAGAATTTGGAAAATTAAAATATTTGCATGTTACACTTGATACTTTTTCCGGATTTTTGATGGGCTCCCTTCATGCTGGAGAAAAAACTAAAGATGTTATAGCTCATTGCCTGGACTATATATATATCAGTTGTATGCATTGTGAACTATCGTCTGGTGCAGCGAATTGTGGTACTGCTGGCATATCTTTGCTGATGGTGTCACCAGTGATGCAATTTCCTTGCCAGCTCACCCCATGTTTATTGTGGTAATGCTGGCATATCTTTGCTGATGGTGTCACCAGTGACACAATTTTTCCAAAGGAGCTGTCAATTGGCTTGGTGTCGTGGCATTTCTGTATCCTCCTCCCTTCTACTAGTGATGGTCTAAAATTTGGGGGCCAACAGAGGTGAGGCAAAGAACCTCACCCCCCCACTGGCACCAAGGCTAAATTTGGGGGCCAACAGAGGTGAGGCAAGAACCTCACCCCCCCACTGGTGCATAGGCCTATGCACAAGTATGACTGCATGCTGGACCGGTAGTCAGTGATGGGTATGATCCAATTGCAGTGGTATCAACCTAAGACCGGAGGCTGACGCCTAGAGGTCAGTTTTTCCCATGATGGGTAAGAACCATATGTTGAATTGGACAACCTACCAGGCACGGTCCTTAAGCCACATTGCTTGTTGTTTAATTAATCAGAAGGGGGGAGATGCTGAGGGCCATTGCCAAGTAGGAATGATGCATCGAAATTTCCTTGCCAGCATACCCCATGTTGCTTAGAGGAAGGACTCATGGAAATGGACTTGCCTTGGACATTCGCTGTGACATTGCATGTGTGTTTGAGAAAGGTGACCCTGCTCAAGGACCAGGGTGGATCCAGGTTTAGGGTGTATCCTGCAGGTTTTAGGAAGTATCCCACTCCTTGGGTTTAGGGCGTTCCTGGTTTAGGACAATTTGGGTTTAGGGCGTTCCCAGTTTAGGACAATCTGTGTTTAGGGCAGTTCCAGGTTTAAGGTTATTCCTGCTGGGAATAGGGCGTATCCTGCTGCCTGAGTTCCCGTTGAGTTCTCGTGGAATTCAGAAAGTTTTTGGGATTAAAAGCCTGGTGGAGTACGTGAATTTGGGCAGAACTTGGATTTCCTGAGAACCTGTTTGTAGAGGGTCGGTGTGAGATTGGGAATAAAGAATTGTTGTTTGAATCTACAAAGCTGTGAGTGGCTCGTGATCTTGTGCCCAGCCAGACTGCGGCAGCTTATGAGAGGTTTAACCTAATCAGTGAATGAATCCCCTGATAGAGATCATAGGGTAACTGTGGGCAGGTAGGCTGTGTTTGGAGGAAGTGGGTCACTGGGGGTGTGTGTAGGGGGTACATATTTTGTCCTAGGTGAGTGGAACTGTCTTCTTTCTCTGCTGCTTGGCGTGATGTCCTGAGCTGCTTTCCTCCACCACATTAGTCTGCCATGATGTTCTGTCTCACCTTGAGACCCAAGGAACGCAGCCATCTCTCTGTGGACTGAGACCTCTGAAACAATGAGCCCCCAAATAAACTCTTCTTAAAATTGTTCTTGTCACATCTTTTGTTCACAGCAGTGAAAAAGATGACAAAAACACAGTCCAAGACCCCAAAGGAAATGCTTAAAACCATGGGTAACACTAAAATATATACATACCATGTTTTTTTTCTTTATGTACACAGCCATGTTATAAATTAGTTATAGTAAGAGATTTACAATAATACTGCAATGGTCAATCTGATAACCAGTGACTAGCAGGTGGGTAGCATATACCGTGTGGACTCATGAGACACAGGGAGGATTCACATCCAGTGTGGGACACTGCTATACTGACAGCTTCAATAGGATTGGTACTTCTGCCTGTTCCCTCTTGTTTCCCCCAGTGCATAAGGGAGCCTCAAACAAATGGGAAAACCAATGAAGAGTACAATAACCCGGTCTTCTTTTCGTTAGGTGCCCCCAGTGTTGTGCTTCCTTACATGACACTTTCAACTCTTATCCATTGGAGCAACAGTTTGTCCTGCCCCTGTTTTCCCCTTTCCTCCAGAACCTCTCCTCCATCTGGATCACTGACATACGATGTGGGAGTTGTCTTGGTTCTTCCTCTGTCAGAAAGTATATGATAAAACTGTGCCCTACACCTGTAGACAAAGAAGATGCCACACAACCCCGGGAATTTCTTCAGCAAGTGCTTGACAGGCACCAAAAACCTGAAAAACAAAGGCATCGGGATTCTCCTGAAAGAATAAAAGAAATTGAAATTGAAACGTAAAGAACCAGGTTTTTTAAAGTTTCCAAGCTGCACTCAGAACCTGAGATTCCGGTGGCAGTTAAGACAATTCCCAGAACTGCCCATTAGATGTGTGTCGAAATCTTCCCTGACCACCTAGTTACTTAACAACCCCTTCCCAGAAACCGTGCAGCTCAGCAGGTATACATCTTAGGGCTTCAACCAATCAGTAAACGTATACCCCTTCTCAGGGCTGACCAATCACCCCCTGCCCGACCTGTTCCCGCCAATGAATGTGCTAATCATGTTTTAGAGTTGTTATTTGATTTTCCCTCGGTATATGATGATTTGCTAAAGGAGGCTATAATGTATGTAAAGTCCCTGCCCTATCTTAAGAATGTATATAAACTCTGCTCAAGTTGTTCTCGGGGCTCTTTGTTCTTTGCTCCTCTGAAGTGAGCTCTGAGCCCCAGCATGCTGGACCCCCAATAAACCCTTTGCTCTTGCATGAGACAGTCTCTTGGTGGTCTTTTCCTCTGACGTTCGCCCGACCTTTTCACTCCCAAAAGAAATGAGATTTGGACAGCTTTGTAGTGAATAAGAGGGACCAGCTGAAGGAAGGGTCGGAAAGAGGGAGGGTCCTTCTGAATTCCAGCTAAAGCTCCCTGATCTCCAGAAAAGATACATCTCCCAGCCTCCCCAGGGAAGTAGGGGTCATGTGGGGGCAGAAACCATCCTTTTGCCCAGCCCAGTTATCCTAGGAGACAAGGTCAGGTTGACTTTCAGAGTTAGGCTTTTTTATGTTGCATAATTTCAGGCTTTTCCTGATTCCAAAAATAGCTCCCACCTACCTGCTGATGCCTGAAATCCACCTAACAGGAGACAAAGCCTCTGATTCCCAATAAAGAGATAAAAGGCTTAATTATGCAAATATGTAGTGGAGTAGCTCTGAAACTCATTCATATTAAAATGCCATCAGTCAGCTTTTCAGCAGGTGGGATGGCTGATACACAGAAGATGGGGAAGGCACTTCAGAGCTGGGTAGCACTAAGGAGAGAGCTGCCTGACTTTGCTGCTAGGATGGGGACCCAGAAAGGGAAGGCCAGGAGACCATGTGCTGTCCACCTTCCCAGGGCCAGCTGGGGGGGCTGGCTTTTCAGCTGTGCCCGTAGGAAACAATGTGGTGGTATTTCCTGTGAGATAACCTAGACATTGGGAAATGAGTCAACCTTTATCCATTTTGTGATTATCATCTGGGGTCATCAGGTGGAGCCCATAGATAAGTAAATGTAAATAGGTCTTCTCCCAAGGTGAACTGAGCCATCACATTTGTGTTCATCCCATTATAAAGACTGGGTGGACTCAGAACTGAGAACAAGGTGGGCTTGGTGTCCCCCTGGTGTGGATGTTCACTGATGTTCAAAGTGGACTTGGCAGACTGAAAGGTAAGGGCTGCTAAGGTCAGGCTCGGGTCAGTGGGCTCCAAGAGGAACCACATTTTAAATTATTATTATTTTTTGGTACCAGGGATTGAACCCAGAGGCACATCCCCAGCCCATTTTTTATTTTGAGACAGGGTCTAGCTAAGTTGCTGAGGCTGGCCTTGAACTGGGATTACAGGTGTGCACCGTTGCACGGGACAGGAAGCATTTTATCAAATTCTGCTTGTGTTTCTCTCCTCTGCAATATGTTGGATGAGTCTTATTATCAGTGACGGATTGGTCCCTGCTGTGCTGGGGGATATAAGGAACTTGCACTAGCTTCATAGGAAAAATCAAGGTGAGAATTGGGTCCTCCCCTTGAGACCTGTTTTGGTGTCATTGTGCCCAGAGCACAGTGGCAACTGTGTGGAGCCGGGCAGTGAGATGACAGGGTCATTGGCCACAGGGGTGGACTGTGGAGGGTGATGGAGACATCAAACTTGAGCTAGGGAATCCATGCATCTGGAAAACTCCCTGAGGTGTCTGAGGGCCCTTGAGAGGGACTGGTTTCTAGAAATCAAAACAATCAGGGGCTTGCTCTATTACCACTTAGTAACAGGACTTGAGTGTGGTGGTCTTGGGACACGTCTTGGGCTTCTAACATCGGTGCATGGCTGCTAGCCCTCCTTTCCTACTGGCTTGGAAGATGTGACCGTCTTGCATCAGCAAGTGCAATTCCCAGAGCATTCCTTAGTCTGGGCAGCTGTGCCTCTTTTTCTTCACAAGGAGGTGCCCAGCAAATGAGTTAATTGACAGTTCATGTGACTTCCGGCAATAAAAGAGATGTGTTAAGAAGTAGATGCATTTGAGAGGCGTGGTCAGGAAAGTCCATATGTCCATGGAAGAAATGAGGCTCTGGGTTTGAAAGAATAAATAGGCTATCAGTGACCAACAATGTGGGGAGAAGGTCAATGCAGAGTCATAGACATGAGCAAGAGTAGTTTGGCATCATAGCAAACATATAAAATTACAGTGCATATAATATCAATAATCAGAAAATATATAAACATATGTAATACATGTATTTGGAGATTCATTATGGTAAATTAGATCAGGAGGTTATGGAGCCTGATAAATCTGTGGCGGTGACATCTATGACCTGCAGGCTGGAGCACCAGGAAAGCTGGTGGTGTGATTCAGTTTAAGCCTGAAGGAGCCTGATGTATCCTGATTCTCAAGCAGGAGAAGATGACATAGGATGTCCCAGTTCAAGCAGTGGTGGAGGGAAAAAAGGGGCAAATTCCTCCTTCTTCCACATTTTGTTCTCTTCAGGTCTTCCACAGACTGGATAATAGCCAACTGCTTTGTGGGAGAGCAATCTGCTTTAATGTCTTCACAGATTCAAATGCTTAGCTTATCCAAAAACCTCCTCGAGGACACAGCCAGAAACAATGCTTAGTCTGGGCACCCTGTGGCCCAGGCAAGTTGACACATAAGAGCAACCATCAATGGTGCTGCCTTTATCTCCCGTATGCGTAACTGGCTGTGCAGCATTCATTCACCATAAGCACTGTGAGCTGTTCAGAGCTCGGTGATGACCTTTCCCAGCATACTCTGTTCCTGCTTGATGTCCACCAGAGACCTGCTGGTGCTCTTCTTTATCCCCATGTCACTTAAAGGACTAACTACACTCAAGTTGGAAGACTCAGAATGATCCTGAACTAACTCCTTTCCCCATCTTTCCACAACCAGCTACTAACAGTCTTTATTACTCTGAGTCAAAAAATGTCTTTAAAATTTATCCACTCCTTTCCCCACAGCTATATTTGATCTGGGTTGTTATGATAGCCTTCAAAACAGATTCTCAACCTTAACTGTGCCCTTCACACCATTCCATCCTCAACATAGCTGCCTGTCCTTTGGGTTACCAGTTTGAAGTGTCTCCTTAGCACACATGGGGGCCTGAGCTGACCAAAAAGGACAGATTCCAGTGTGGCCCACAGAAGGATCCTGGTTCCATGTGGTGGCCATGTTGGAGTTGTGGGTGGAGGTGAAGTGGTGGCTCACACTTAGCTCATACAATAAGACCTCTGCTGCAGGGAGCAAATGGTCCAGGCTCGGAGCCTGCTCATCACCAGGGCCAGCTGACCTCCCATGAGAAGCAATGGGCATCATGACCAGAGAAGCTCTGAGCCTGGCAACCCCGCCTTTCCTGCCACTGGAAGTGTGTCCTTGGTGTTCTCACCAGTGAGCTCATCTCACTGGCTCTTGGCCTCCTTGGATCATGTACTACCCAGACTGATACGTGCTCTATGGCTCTCTGAGGTTGATCGGATGAAATTATGAATTCACATAAACTCTACACATCAATAGGAAATAACAGAATGCATGTCCTAAAGTGAAGGGAAAGGCAGGTTATCAGGGTGGTGAGAAATTCCACTACTGTTTAACATGGAAACCACCAGGCGAAGAATGCTGGCAGAGATGGGCACTTCACACCCTGCTCCTGCACAGGCGCTAGCAACACGCCAAGTCGATTTTGGTCTATTTTAAGTTCCCATCATCAAAACCAGTGTGATCTCACTCCTCTGTTTCTCAGCTCTCTTTACTCACTGAAGTCCAAAATCCTCCCGCTCAGGGGAGACATCCTGTGCTCTGATTCCCCTGGGGGTTACTGCTGCCTCTGGGCTGTCACAGACGTCACAGAAATGGGCCACTGGGAATTTTATCTACAATTCATTCTCACTATTTGTGGATTCCATATTTGTGAATTCCCTCCTCACTGAGGTTTATTTGTAATCTCACAATCGATACTAGGTCCATGTGGTCATTTGTGGACATTCACAGAGTGTAAAAAAGTTGAAGTCATCAGGGTTCACATTCCCAGCTGAGGGTGAACCGCTTGACGACCTGCCTTCTTGTTTCAAGTCTCATCCTCTGTGTCCTTTTCATACTTTATTTAGTGTCATGCTTTTCCCATTTATTGATTTTTCCCCCTTTTGAATGTGATTTCATTGTTTAAAATGGCTGAAGTGCTGTCTGGGGGGTCCTAAGTGCAAGGAGGCTGGAATGTGCCTCACAGGGAAAATCTGTGTGTTAGATGAGCTTTGTTCAGACCAGAGTTAGCCATGAATTCAGCTGTTGGCCATGAATTCAATGTTAACAACCAACAACATGGCACACAGAACAAGGAAGGAAGAGCAGGTAAGGCTGCTCCAAATCTACAGAAGTGATGTTTATGGTGGGTGACGGAGTGATGGAAAAGCAGCCAAAATTGTAGATTCTGAGATGACAAAACTGGCTTCAAGCAGTGTAGTCAAAAGAGCATTGTTGAGAGGCTGAAAACCCAAGATATTTATGGTCACATTAAGCAAGGTTAGGAAAACATTAAACCCTCCTTGGCCAGGGTTGTATTATAAAGAAATACTGTGGATAATTAATTTTAAGTGTGTGTGTGTGTGTGTGTGTGTCTTTATATAGAAACACAAAGAAACAAGGTTTTGCATCGATGGTCTGACAAAAGCCTGGTGATCAGAGGCTCACTGGGACCTTGCTCTGTATTTCCCTCAGGTTTACTAGGTTTACTAGGCACTAAACTCGGTTTTGTAGAAACCTTATAGACAGAACTACCATGAATAAAGAGAATCACCTGGGTCTCACTGTTCCCTCTTCATACCATGTCTCCTTTGAATCAGCACCCCTGCCTGCTGTGTCCTGCTCCTGCTGATTGGTTGCTGAATGAGGAAGTGTATCCTGTGGGTCATCTGGCTCCAGAGGGACAGTGATGGAATTCTGAGTCGACTTGGCTGTGCACAAGGAGGATGTGGCTAGGAATCACTGAGGTGGCCTGAGGTTATCAGGGGTTATCAGGGTGGAAGTATACATGGTTTTTGAGAAAGTCAACAAGGATGGAGACTGCTTAAGAGGTGTCACAGGTTGTACATTATCAGTTGTTAGTTATTAACACTTCATGGCTTTCACTGGTACAAGGCTGCAATGGCAGGTTATTATTCTTTTTCGCTCCTGTGATGTCAATATATTTTGACTTGGCTTTTGTGACACTTCACCTAGCTAGGGTCTATTCTATTGCTTTACCCCATCCTCCCTGGAAGTCACATGGCTGTTCATTCCATGACCAAATATCAAAAGACAGAAGTAGAAATTTTACACTTAAGAATCACACAAAGAATGTTTAGAATCAAGTTTGAATTCATATGATCCATGCTCCCAGGAAGACATTTGTACTACTACATTCTCTTCTTTCACATAGAAGAGGAACAGGGGACATGGAATTCCTCCTTTGCTTATGAAAGCAAAACTTTGAAGTAACGGAGAAGGCATATGAGATGAGTGGAGAGCAGAGACAGAAAAACTTTTATGGGGCCATGTGGTCTTTGGGGCTGCTGTGGCTTTTGAACCTATGGCTGAGACTGTTTGGGGTGCCTGTTTACTTGGCTAAGGGTTATCTTTGTTGTTTTTTAGAAATAAAATCTACAGGGCACAAGTTCAAGAATGCAAGGACGGAGCTCAGAGCCATTTGTGGCTATTCTTCATGGCCTAGTGGTGCAGTTTCCATCATTTTATAAAGTCTTTACTCAACAAAAATAAAATGTAGTAAAGAGTTTGCTAAATACTTGAAAAAAAATACGATCGGTATGTTTTATAACTTCCAGATTCTCTATGTCTATACCTGTATGTGTGTGTGTGTGATAACCCTACCCATCACTTTAACACCTCCAACCCAGGTTAGGCAGTGTCTAACCTGCTAGTGAATGTCTGCTGATAACAACATCCTTGCATTTAGAGACGAGACTGACCACAGACAACACCAAGAGTCAAGTTCACAGCATACCCTTTGGGAGAAATCCTCCTTCTGGAGCAGGTTTTCCACTTTTAGAATGAAGCATGAAAATCAACATGTATTTTATCGAAAATAGGAAATATTTAATGTATATAAATTTATTTGCTTTGGCAATTATTTATTTACAGTCGATGATTGATACCAACAATTGAGGTAAAAATATACATGAGGTATAAATAAATATTTAAATGCAATATTATATTTTATTTCCATTGGCAAGAAAAAGATGAATAAAATACTGTAGTATCTGACAAACAAGCTTGATGCAGTCTCTTTTCATCCCCCCTGCCCTTTTCCTCTATTTTAAAGATGCACCACATTGTTATTACAGGGGTGATGTGATTAGTATGTGCATAAAAACTAAAAGACAAGTAATTGGGTGGGGGGAAGTCAGAAGTACAATCATATTTGTTTTTATTATGTTTTCAGTATTCTCTTAAGTCTTTTTTCTTCAAAGTGTGTCCCTGGGGCTCCAAGCGTGGCATCTCTGAGGCTCATTACAAATGCAGAATGTCAGGCCCACCCCTGACTGCCTGAGTCAGAGCGTGCATTTTAATAAGATCCCCAGGTGATTCCTGTGTAGGTTAGAGTTAGAGTAGCACTGCCCTGTGCCATATGATGCCATTCATCCTTGTGTGCCTATTCTATTTTCCAAACACACAGTGTCCTACCTCTGGAGCAGGACCAGTGTTTAGCTAGATTAAACTTCATTAATGATCTTGTCGATGCATAGAAAGTAATCTGGGATATATGATTAAATTTAAGATGTCATGGCAGAAGCATATTTGTCTTGCTCACAGAGAACTGCCCAAATGGTAAATCATGGGCTTGCTGCCACCATCTTAAGTAGACATGGGAATGAAAAATTCCTAGCATGATTTTCCTTGCACCATACCAAACACAGAGCTTTTTTATTCCTCTCAATAAGACAATTGCACATCTCTTATAAGAGAAAACATCACATAAATGCTTATAATACAAAAACCCTGAAAACAGTCATTTTTTCCCTCCAATATCAGTTGCTAAATCATATCCGTCTCTGTCATAGACAACCACAGAAAATCTCTCCTTTAAACCAAGCACAATAAGTTATTTTTACGACTAGAGTTGTATTACAATAATTAAAAAAAGCCAACTTAAACCCATTTGAAAATGGTTAAGAAAAAGTTAATTTGCTTAGTCTGTACAATAATAAATAAGGTGGGGTCATATGCATAGGCAGCTTGAATTGGCTAATGAAGAAACCTAGAATTAATATATCTGCTTATATTTTCTAAAGCTAATTAAAATATAGTTTTGGTCTTGTGTTAGTTAAAACCCTGTTTTTCAAATTGCAAGACTTTAATGAATTATATTTTAAGAATATCACATATAGCAAAATATAAATTCCCTGAAGCTGTGACTATCCAGGACTCTTGAGTGACAGTCATCTCCCTTTGTCTGATGTCCAGAGTAAATTCAGTGCAATATATTGGTAATGAAATGCCAATTAACTATGACCACATAGGCCACTGGTCAAATAGAAGAACATTTAATTACATTATGGAAAACGTCTATGAAAACTTGAGACAACGCGGAGTCTCTCTTTGTGAATATGAAAAGGTATGACATGATATTCAGCCCTTTTTTGGGGTGGGGGTGGCATATTGGTTTTGATTTGGTCATTGGTGTCCATCTGACATTGCACTGAATGAAACTGCCAGATGCTACTTGAAATCTAGACTTTGGCAATAACTTCTCACCCACTGCTTTGCTTTGAAGAGGAGTAAGGATTCCTTCTCGTGCTTTCTCCCAGCACTCCACTCTCGGTTTTTGAACAACAGAAACAAATTGGCAAAATGCTTAAGAACCTTTCAATGCTATTTTCCTTTGGTTAGCTAATCTTTGGCTAGACATCAAGTAAAGCTGACAGATGATAAATTTTCACACCTTGGTGTTAGCAGCGGGCTCTGCTTAGATTAAGGGCCAGCAGGGAGTGGGGCCAGGGAAACTTGGGAAGAGCTGTGTGAGGAAGGGACTCACGGAGTCAGACAATTCTATATAAAATCAATATTTTACATATATATACAGAAAGATAGAGATATACACATATATGTACAAATGCTACATGTACATTTATTTACAGTTAAGAATATGCTTCTTAGAAGCTTTTAAATAGCAAATTAGGCAATGCATAAGGACTAATCCATTTCATTTTAAGTAGCATAGATACATGTTCTGATTTTTTAAAAAATATTATATCAGTAGGGATGTAGCCATCTCCAGGAAGGCTGAAAAAGTTCTCAGAAAATTCTTGCATCTTCAACATTCCAACTTCGCAGTGTTTCCATTTTTAACGATTAACCACGTTCACCAGCGCCTCTCTCCTGCTCGCTTTCTCACGCTCACACTCTGCCACAAATGTCCGTTTTAGCTTCCTGTTCCCTGAGTTTGATGTCACACTGGGGAAAACTCAGATTTTAGTTTCTGGACCCTCAGCAAGGAGGGGCTGAAAAGAGTTTCGAATCCTGGCAACTTCTGCTGCACAGAGGTGTCCAAAGCCTTTGTTGTACCATTCTGGAGAGTGACCTCTGCAGGGAGAGAAACGAGAAAGGGAGTCGGGATGTCTTCTTCCAAATCACAGCAGTCTGTAGGGTAGACAGGGCTGTCCTTGGGCTCCGGTCACCAGGACATGAGCAACAACTTAGGCCTGCTGCCTTGAGGATCTGAGGACCCCATTCTGCCATCAGCTGCTTATAAATTATACCAACTCCTTGGGCTAAACCAGGAAGATTCACACTGAATCTAGAATTTACTCAGAAAACTAAATTTATATCTACCTCCACCAAGAACTTAGCTCAGTGTGCTGGGTTCCCTGAAGGGATTGAATTTAAGTTTGTTTTTTTTTCTCTCAAAAAACAAAACAACAACAACAACAACAACAAAACAAACAAAACAAAACCAAATGAAGGGAATAGCAACATTTGGATTTAACCTAAGTGTCCACTGGTGAATGAATGGATAAGGAATATGTGGCCTACACATACAATGGGATACTACTCAGTCTTCAAAAAGAAAGGGATTTGGTCATTTGTGACGATGTGGAGGAACTTGGAGGACATTACGCTAAGTGAAATATGCCAGGCACAGAATGACAAATACTGCATATTCTCACTATTATGTAGAATCTAAAATGTGGAACTCATGGAAGTAGGGTAGAATGGTGGGTACCAGAGGCTTGGGGTAAGGTAGGGGCTGGGAGATGGATGATGATCAAAGGAGACAAACTTTCCATTTTAGATGGGGCAACAAGTTCAAGAGACCAACATGCTGGCTACCATGAATAACAATGTCTTGTATTCTCAAAAACTGCCAGGAGAGTAGATTTTAAGTGTTTTCATCATAGAAAATAAGAACATGAGGAAATAGATATGTGAATAGCTTGCTTTAGTGATTCAGCAATGCATGCAGACATAAAAATATCATGCTGCACACTAAATATACATAATTTTTGCTTGTTAATTAAAAGTAAGTGAATACATAAATTAGAAACAATAACAAAGAGCAAAGGACAGGAGGAGAAATGTTAGAATTTTAGGAAATAGAGGAGGAATATGCAATCATCTGTAGAAGTCTGTTAATGGGAATGAGGAAAAGAAGTAGTGAAATTAGAAATCACAACAAGGCCCTGGTGAATGAGCCGTGTGTAAAGAATGCTCCCGAGACCCGTGCCTGCCATCCTCAGGAGCTGCCACTTACTTCAGGTCTATTCTGCAGATGTGGGTCAGTCTGGACTTGCCAGAACCACATGGTTCTATTAAGTACTGAGAATCCATCACCACAGCCCGCACACCACCCATGAGTGGGGCTTCTTCATGCTCCACAGAGAGGGACACCAGGGTGCACATTCCTTTGGGCAAATCAGTCTTCCAGGTCCTGGAGCGAAACAAGCTACACATCAGTTACAGTTAAGAGCGAAAGAGAAACCTGAACACAGAGCTAAGGTTCACACTTAGATTCTCCTGCCAAAAACATGGGTTCAAATTCCAATGTTAGTTACTTGGATTAAGCTAATGGTTTCCATAAGCTTCAGCTCTCAGACTCAGAGGCTCTCAGACCTGCATTGGGAACCCCAAACTGAGGCCCTGTGCTGGCAGGGGAGTTCCTGCCCATTAATGAAGAGATGACTTTAGGGTTTAGGACTCCCTCAATTCTTCCATTCATCTACAGAGACATCTGTGTGCTGGGCCCTGAGAAGCCACAGGGACACGAAGACACACATGGCAGGAGGAGACACCGACAATTCTAAAACACCCTGGTGAGGGCACTGATGCTGCTCTGTACAGAGGGCTCTGGGATGACGCAGAGGGTCAGAGGAGGTAACTGGGGAGGCTTCCTGGAGTAGGTGATTCAAGTCTTAAATAAACGATTTTTTTTGGTGCCTAATTAGAAGAAAACTAACCCCTGTGTGGACCTGTTGATTCTCTCCGAATGCTTCAGTGGCTCTTGGGTTGGGGGGAAATAATCATAGTTGATTTGACTCCAGGAAGGCACATGCTGGCTCAGTATGGAGGACACTCACTGTGTGAACTGCCCACAGCTGTTACTGGCTGCCCCGAGAGGCCCTGAATTCCCTGACCCGGGAGTTATTCAAACTCAGTGGGGCTACTACTTGGAAAATAATTGTACATGGAGTCAGGAACCATGAGGGCATCCTGGTAAGCACCTCTTACTTCCCCTTCCACCATCGAGATCTGTGATAACAGACGGTATTATAACTCCTACTCTTCATTTCGTGGCTCCTATTCCCTGGCTCAGGGGTCTCATCTGTGACTTCGCCCATCCACCACATGAAGAAGATAAGCTATCAGATATGTCCCATGCTATGGCTTTAACGTGCTCCCAAATTTTCGTGTCTTGGAAACTTGGTCTCCAGTGTAGTGGTGTTGAGAGGTGGGATCTTTGGCTGTGCCCTCATGAACAGATAATCCATTGGTGGATTAACTGATTGATGAATCAAAGGGTGATTGAGGGACTGGCTTTGTCATAGAAGCAAGCTCTCTCTGGCATGCTTTCTCTGTCTCACCACATGACACCTTCTGCCATGCTACGGCCTAGCAGGAGGCCCTCACCAGATGCTGAGTGGATGCTGGCACCATGCTCTCAGATTTCCCAGTCTCCAGGACTGTGAGCTACATAAAGCTCTATTCTGTATAAATTACCCAGGCTCAGATATTTTATTATAGTAACTGAAAATAAATGAAGACACACAACCAGAACTTGGGAGTAACCAAGCCCGACACAAATGCTCAGAAAGTTCCCCTGGGCTATGATCATTTTCTTTTCACGCATGGCAATATGATAAATAATGAAGACTGACAGGCTTAGAGATCTGTGGGGTTAAGACGGGAAAAGCTTCAGTAACTCTCACTGTAGTTCTTGAGGAGCTAGAGATGGTTATAAAATGAGAGGTAACCATGGTGATCCTAAGAGATGACCAACCTCACACATGCCAGCCCAGATGGGCAGATGCTCTGAAGACAGGGCATCTCAACCCTGCCATTTCCTCATCACACCTGTCAGTTTCCACCTTCCTGTATCATAAATGTAAGGAATTCCTGTTGGCAGGAACCAGGTCTGGTGCATCATCGTCAATCTTTCTAACTGCCAAGCTCCCCTCCAGAGTGTCATGGTCCACTCACTTCTCTTTCAAGTCTTGTATCCATGCAGTAAGACATAAGACCACTATATTTAAAATTCCACCCTTACCATCTCCTTCTTATTTATTCCACCTAGGATAAATTAGCCTACCCCTTTTTGTTATTATTTATCAACCCACTTTCCCCAGTAAAATATAAATCCTGAGAGATCAGGACCCGGTCTGTTGTGTTCACCTGGGCATCCTCAGAGGCTGAACAGTGCCTGGCATGAGGTATAATTTTTGACACACTAATAAATGGCAGGCTGGCAGGGTTGCTGTACGGGTGGAATGGGGGAGGCTCCATGCAGGGGCTTCCCTTCCCCTCCTCTGCAGGGAAATAAGAGGCATGCTACGGCAAGGCCCATTCCTCTGGCTGCACCCTGGACAACCACTTGACTTTCTGCTTGTGAGGATGAAGGCTGAAATTCAACTCCACAGATGACTAATGTCCCAACAACTGTTGGTAATAAGCCACCCTTATAGTCGCCCACATTCTCCACCAGGATCCCAAGGTTACTGGGATACACACATATATTTAGAGAAAACTCACCCCTAAAAGTTAAGGGCTTAAGGACCAATACCAAAGGAATAAAGAACCCATGTGAAAAGTAACCCTTGGTTTGCTCTTGAAACTAGTTTCATAAAGAAACCATTTTAAATATACATTTGGGAATTTTACTAGTGACTCCTTTTACACTGATGATCTGTGAGAAGAGACTGGGTTTGCTTAGATTTTTAATAAAAAGGATATATTGATCTAATTACATTGTATCAGGTTCTTTAATATCCTCAATCTGTTCTTTCTGATGAAATATTGCACTTCTATGAGAATTTCCTATTGTTGCTTCAGCATCTCATTGCAAGCCCAGGGAACAGGGGTCTGGAACTCAACTCATAAATCAATCAGAAACAATATTTCAGTGGCAGGCACAACACCCACCAAGCCTTGCCAGGCCCTGAAATCTGATTGTAAGTCCAGTGTCTCAGCATTTGCAGACCTGCAGGGCTGTGCCAAGGTTTCCAGGCACGGTAATTAGTTACGAACATCTGAAGTTAGACAGAAGGGTTTTGAAATTATACACATTCCTGTGTTAGGGTTTCACCAAATGAAGACTTGCTTTTCCTTGGGGAGAAAGGCAAAGATCAGGAGAAAAGCCAATCAGAGTCGATTTGCATAATTTGGCAGAAAGTGCAACTGGACAAACAGCAGCTATTCAGGGGCCTCTGTTCTGGGGAAATGAATGATATTTATGGCCTAATAAACTCTGTGCTCCACAAGGAGAGGGGCTGTAAGAGAGCTCGGGCAGAGCTGTAAATTGGGTGAAGAAGCAGGAAGTCAGGCATAAATACGGCCAAGTCAGGTTTCACTGTGGGAAATGAGAGGTGGCTTACTGTTCCCAGCAGAGGCTGGATTTAGGTGGTAGAACCTCAAGCAGTGCTTAAATTTGCAGCTCTCGTCCTGCTTTTGGAACAGGACATCATAAAACCCGGAGTCACGCTTACCTGAGAACCACAAAGTCTCTGGAAGGATGGGGGGCCATGCTGTTCACCACGTACTGATAGACTTCTGTCTGCCTGTCCAGCGTTTCCACCACCTTCCACTGCAGGAAGTCCTCGTCCCACAGGTGGCGCTCTCTCAGCACGCGGTTCAGCACCACTGAGGGGGGCGCCTCCACCTCCACAGACGCCTTCCACAGCTTCAGGGGGTTCCCGTCCCCCACCTCGGGAAAGACACCAGTGGAAACTGAAGAGGTCAGGGTCCCACAAAAACCTGCCCCACTTCTCCTGGGGTTTAAAAACAATCTCTTATCATGTCAATGGACAGCGAGGCTACACACCTCTCAGTTTAAAATGTAAATATTTTAATCTTTATGCTTAAGAATGATAATGACAATCAAAAGAATAATTGCCAACATTCGCGGTGCCTACTGTGTGCCAGGTACTGTTCTAAGTATATTTGACTTGTTAATAGCCCCCTTCTGACTGTGGTTCTCTTAGAATGTCCAGTTTTCTAGATGGGAAAATAGAGGCAGTGACTTGCCCAACATTACACAGCTCTGGCAGAGATAGGATTGGGATCCAGAAGTTGGTACCATGGTCTGGACTCCGGACTGCACGCAGCAGGGCTGCTTAGCAGTCTCTAGACAGGGTCTTTGAACAGTAAATGTCTTAACTGTTCACCTGTGTGCTGAGTCCTATGGATGAGCAGCCATTTGTAAGCAAAAACAAATCCCCAGTTGTTAGATGTGGCTAATGGGAGATTACCTTTTTGAAAGCGAGGTCTGTGTTGTCGGGGCTGGAGCATGTGACCCACCCTTTGAACTTGTCCTTGGCTTCTTTCTGGAGGCCCTGGACAAGATGCTCCAGGTAAGTGTGGAAAGTTGCTCCACTCTCCTCCAGCTGAGTCCCCAAGTCTTCCAGGGTGGGTGCGTGGATCTCAGCCTCCGCATATGAGTTGCGAGACTGGGCCACCAACTCATGTGGGACCTGAAGCAAGGGGTACACAGAGGAGCAACACACTGAGGTAAGGGAAATGCTGAGACTAATGGTTAGACTAAAGTCATTTCATCAACAACCGAGGTCTGAGCAATGGGCCAAGGGTCACATGGCTAGATGTTTTTCTAAGATCACTGCCAAGTCTGGGAGGGGCCTTCCTGAAGTTAGGAAATACAAATATGTTTCTGAGGTTATATTTATTATTCAGAACACTTCTATGACTTCCCATCCATTCTTTCCATTTTCCTTTTCTTTTCCTTTTCTTTTATTTTTATTCTGTTTGTCAAAATGTGAGCTCCAACAATTCTACTCTGTGAACAGACTTAACGCAATAGACTCGTGAAGGAAACATCAAAAACGACTTAGAAATAGCTTTACCTTTTTAGCACATTCTTCCCATTGAAAAATGCCAATTTTACTACAGAAAATATGCCAGAAGTCTTGTTCACTTAACTTCTTTGGCATATCTGTGGCTTTACTCCTAGGCTGTCATTTCTCTCTCTCTCTCTCTCTCTCTCTCTCTCTCTCTCTCTCACACACACACACACACACACACACACACACACACACACAAATGTGGAGCCTAATCAAGCCCTGAGGTAAAATCAAATATAACAATATTGGCTGACTGGCCCTGAACCTGACAAAGGAAGGTGATGCAATTGTTTGCACAAAAAAATCATCATCATAGTGACTCCAAGTGTCTCTATCAAAGCCTGGACTGTATAGCTAGCTCCTCATGTTTCTTGGAGGCAAAACCCAGTGCTACGAAGCATACTATTGTCATCATAAAGTCAGGAACAAACAGACATAAACCATAAACGCAGCAAGGATTCCAAGCTTCTTATCTAGTTCCAAAAGCTAGGAGGAAGGCGGTAGAGCCTTTTGCTCACCTCAAACAGTTTGTTGCATTCCGTGATCATGTGGGCAAGACCCTGAGCTGCGGCCAGATTCTCATTGAGGTCCTTTTGATCTGGCTTCCCAGTGGCATATTTCTTCTGGATGACTCTGTAATTGAATGTGAGTGCTGAGCAGATCACAAACCAAAGAGCTTTTCACAATACTGAGCGCATGCATCCCTTTTGTTTTCTGTTCATCCCCAGATGCTATCCAGAGCCCAGGCTTTCTCATTTCCAAATAAAAACAATGACCACACATCTTAGATATTCCAAGGCAGGCTAACAGCCCAATAGCTCACAACCAAAGCCTTGGAAAAACACAAGGGCAGGAAGAGCTGTGGGAGGAGAAATGCATCAATTTTTTTCTAAAGTTTGAAACCACTCAGCTACATGTTCCTGAGCTTTGTTTTTCTTGTTTAAATATAGTCTTTCAAAATTAAAGATCGTAAAATACAAATCTGTGTACTTTTCCCCTCCTTCCCACTCTTACAAACAAAACTCCTCAGGCTTTCTGGATCTCAACTGACCTTCTTCAATACTACTTTGACAATTCCATGAACCTGAGTCACGTGAATGAGGTCGTTTTGGAGCATGTTCTGATTATAAAGTGAGAGCTGACAAATCTTCAAGTTGAAATCTAGCATGAGAGGAGTTTATTTATGAATTGTGGGGGTGGCCTGGTTTGGGATTGCAGTTGTTGAGGAAAACTTACCTTGGAGAGCTTTCTTTCTTCAATAAATTAAGATGAAAAAGGGAGGGGGCCAGACACACAGCCAGGTTCATGGACGTCATCTGATTTTCTTCCACCAAGTTGACAACGTCATTTAGGAAGCAAAGGAGAGTCTGTAGGGCCTCCCTGTTTTCATCTGCCAGCAGCAAGATGGCGGCCTGCACAGCCTGCAGTCGCTGCTCTTTGGGGACGTCTGAGGAAAAGTGGGCACCAAGTCATTAGAGCAATGGCCTCCGAAAGAGTTAGCAGCAGAGTGTGTAATCTGCACTTCCTGACATCAACCACCCAAACCAAATAACTAATGGCACAAAGAAGTAACTAATGGCTTAGGCCTCAAAGATAGGTGGGAGGCAGAGCTGTGGTCTGGATGACCCAGCCATACTTAGAAAGTAACACTCCCTGTCCTGGCTTTTCACACTCTGAGCAATCAGTCTGGTCATTTGTTTTCAGTTGATTTTTCTGTAGTAGACAAGGTTGGCAATGGACTGAAGCTCTGCCAACTTGTTTTTTTTTTTTTTTCCTTGCCCACCCTCCTCACCAGACAGCTTTGGAAGCACCTGTTAGGATGCTCAGGGCTCTACAGGATGTGATTTGAAAGTCACTGAGTGATAGGACAACAGCCTGACCTTTTCCTCCCATGGAGCAGCCAGATCATACTGCCAGCATGACCACAGTTAACCGAGAGTGAGAGTACTCAGCTGGCGCCTCCTGGGGCACTCCCAGAAGGTCAGAGGCTTGATGGTAAGCTTGGTACCTCTTCCCTTCCTTGCTCCTGTAAGTCACCAGGGTTTGGTTGGGAAGAGGTACTCAGTTGACTTTGGGTAAAAACTCACTCACTGTCCTGTAATCTTGGGGGATTATGGAATAGAGGTTTTGCCTGGGGAAGAGGAACTAGGCTCCGTGAGGTTATAAGGAATGGACAGCCCTTCTCAGTTTCATTCTTCTTGAGGGTGGTCCCTGTGGTGGTGGTGGTGGTGGTGGTGGTGGTAGTGGTCGTGGTGGGCATTGGCTATGCAGATTTAAAAGGGAACTAACTTGACATTATGAAGTGAACTACATGGAAAAGTCACAGTGAATGGGTGTTAGGTGCTGCATTTTGCTGCCCCCTGGCTGTGTTTGTTTAATGATCCTTTAGGTTTAATTTACTGACACAGTCAGGAACTCACTTCAGTTAATACTGCTGTCCTTATTAAAAGGCTGCTTTCTGGAGCAGAAGTCTCCACACTAGGACATCTGTACTCCCAAGGGGTCAGGGGCAGGGTGTGCTCATGACAATCCCTTGAGGTGTGGGAAGAAAATGTTAGAACTTCCAAATGTGTTTATATTTTCTCTTGTCCATTATAAATACTGCTTGAGTTGCCTTATAATGTGCACTCTAAATCATATATCACACAGTATATAAATTATTAAGATGAATAAATATACACAGCCTTTTACCACTGGCAGGGGTGCATGATTAAAAAGAAATTGGTGCTTCCTGCTCCAGATTGGGCCACGGTGTGTGACCTCTGCCTGGGTCCTGAATGGCCAAAAGACTTGTGGTCCCTGTGGGTTGTCTATGTCGGGCTCTCCTGTGCTTCTCCAGCATCATGTAGAAGGAGCTTACATCTCAGAGATGACCAGACTCTTGGCTCCAGTCAGCCCGCAAACCCAAATTTCTGGAAAAGTGTGACCCTGCATTCAGCGTCCTGAAACCTATCCCCACCCTATGGTATCTATTATGTACTGGTACACGATAAACTGGGTTTATGGAGAAAAGCCATTTTGTTTAAATGATAGCAAAACCACTTCCTCTTTTCTTGCTTGTGTTCAAACAGGTACTACTTAGGATTTTAAGTTGGGTAATAGTATTATAAATTTAGCTTGAGCCACTAAGCCTCTTTTAAATATGCTGCTATAGGTAAGATGTCATCGAAAGTTTAACTTTTTTATTCCATGCCAAGATTTTTTCCTATACCATCATTTTAAAGGAATCATCTGTCATCTTTATACATTGTTTTAATTTCCTACTTGTTCTTTTATCCCTCAGAAAATATCTCCTATACATTACTGGCTACTAAAAAGGCTTGAGAAGGTAACTACTAATCCCTCAATTCACATTCATTGTGAACCTTTTCAACTGTGACCTTTTGGTTACACATGACACTGCTGTGGTTCCTGCCTTTCTTGGCTCTTTGGAGACCATTGGAGATTTGCCTTTCTAAGTGCTGGGAATTTATAGCCAGGTGGCCATCAGTCCTTCACTCTCAGCATCCTCTCTATTCTGAACCTTTCTTCTTTCTCCCCACAAGTGAGCTCCCCTTCTCTTCCTGTCCACATTCTCTCTGTTGTCGAGTCATACAATTGTAGGGCTGTCTTTAATCTCTCCATCCTTTCCCCTCTCATAGACTGGTGGGATTAAAATATCTTCAGGATCCACTCCATACCTTATTTATGTTCATCAGCTGATGAAAGCCCAACAGTTGAAAAACAGAACTTCTCTGGAGAACTGGGAGGGGAACTGTTCCTCTCTCCCCCCAAGAGTCCTCTGGAATCTTTGACAGCAGGGTCTATCCATGGACTGTCCTGTTTCCAGTTTCTAGTCTCACTGCTGGAAGTCACAGTAAGTAATCCAGAGCCTCCATTAGTGTGTCAGCTCTCTTGCCCTCCATTCTTGCCTATGAAATACCTCCTGCACACCACTTGCACATTCATGGATCAAAAGTACAGTCCTCACCAACTTTCACCTTCATGGCAAGAACAGGGTTGGCTCCATACTCAATACTCATTCTTCCCTTTCTTCCTAAGAAAACATACATTCTGTTCAGGGATGAACTGTGTTGGCTTAAACCAAAAGTGATAATCCCATTCCTCGTTTCATTGTTTGAGTTAGAGAAGAAGACATAAAGCTTCTGCAAGATTTATCTCCCTGATAAAAAAAGACATATGCCCAAGGAGGACTCCCTGCCCCTCTATGCCTTTGAATGTGATTTTATGAAGACATGACAATTATAAGTTGTGGCAGTCATATTGTGACCTCAAAAGGAAGCCAAGAGAGGCTGACTTTGCCCTGGCATCACTGAGTTGCAGAATTTCTTAACATTGCAATGTTTTAATTCTGATTTCTTGTCAAGTGAGACAATACAATGTCCTTATTGTTTAAACAGTCGTTTGTTGGACTTTTGGTTGTTTTTTGCAGTAGAGAGCATCATAACTGGTTAAGTCCCGAAAACCATACCTGAAGGTTCCCCAATGCTTAATGGATCAAATACAGACCTCTGCTCTAATTTTCAATGCTTTCCTTGTGTGATCCTGGCCTAATTTTTCAGTGTCATCTGAAAAGTTGTACATTTAGTACCCCTGCAGGACAGATAGACAAAACCTTGAGCTGCTCTGACACATGCTCATGCCACTTGCTTCACCTAGCATGTGTTCCTCACATATCTCAACCTTTGGGTGTCATTTTCTCTTCCTCCAAGTCCTCGTCACTCATCTCAGCTTTCTTGGACTTGTCTTTGTAACCCTTTTGTGTTATTTTTCCCACCTTGTTGTATTGCAGTCATTTATGTTCATGTCTTGTCTCTTTAAGTTGTAAGACCCTTAAGAGCAGAGCATGAGTCTCAGGCAGCATCCACATGCTCTACCACGCTCCACACCACACCCTGTCCATAAATCCCACTCTGTAAATGTTTGCTCAGCTAAAATAAAGTCCTGCTTTGATCTGGCTTTTTGGTTATATCTCAGAAAGAGCCAAAGACATTTATCTCTTGGAAATAATCTAGCTTTAGATGTACTCTAGTGTCGACTTCAGCCCCAGACCTGATTAAATGTCAAGACTCATATGGGGTACTTCCAAGTCATAGGGAGGCTTAACTGAAAAATGGTGTTTGACCTCTCAGCAGCCCTTTCATGAACACCCTGTGTTTAGGCTCTAGCAATGTGTATCATTATTTCAACTTCAGCTATTCACTTGGAGAAAATAATATTTATTTAGTGGGTCACCACTTTATTCTGTTTCTACAAGTGGTACTAATTACAATCCTTTTTGAATTTGTAATATTATACACTCTTTAAACATATTTAGTACAGAAATCCCTACAGCGGGGATCTTCAAATTGGGTCAATTCCAGGTCAAGACTCATTTTAGGCATATTTTGCTGTAAACTGAAAGTCCACTGGCCAACTGTTCTTGTCCCCCACTATAAGGAATTGGGACTTGGGCTATGTCCTAATGTTATCATTTCTAGAAAAGATTCACATCTTTCTTTTTTTCTTTTCTTCTTCTTCTCCTTTAATACTGGGGATTGAATAAAGGGGCACCCTATCACTGAGCTACATTCCCAACCCTCTTGCTTTTCTTTTTTATTTTGAGATAGGGTTCGCTAAGTTGCCCAAGTTGGCCTGAAACTTTTGATCCTCCAGCCTCAGGCTCCCAAGTCACTGGTAATTACAGGTGAGCGCCACTGCACCTGGCTTTACATGTTTGTTTCTAATAATCTCCCTTTACAATTACCTTTGGCAGGATAGGATTTTTAATCAGCAGTTGTTATTTTGAATAATTATTTTAACTATAGTGGCTTTGCTCTGAGAACTATTGATTTAACATTATTTTTAAAAAATTCCAAGTGAAAATATGAATTAGTTGCATTCAGCTGAAGCATTGATTTGGTTTGCTTGCTTTTCACCAATTAAAATATATCTGCTTTTAAAAAATTACTATTATTTTAATACATTCAGCTTTAAATTTCCAATATCCCAAGAAAATGTGTACTTTTTAAAAAAATTAAATGTTTTAATAAATACCCAAATACAAAATAAATTTGACCATGTCCCCTTATCATTTTAAATTTCTTGAAAGTATATTATTGAAAGTTAGTTTGAGATCTTACACCAACAAAGCTCTATTGAGAAGAAATATTTTGATGTCAAAAAGATATTTTCCAGTGCATAAAAAATGTTGTGGAGATTCTACACTAAACTCTGAACAAAGGTTATTTCTGGAGAGGAGATTAGGGCTATAATTTTTACACCCTTCTTTATGGATTCATGTGTTAAAATTCAATCTATAGGATTTTTTTTAAAAAAAATGGTTTGGATGCACATGAGAACACTGATTGGTATGACCCCCACTTACATTGATAGATGTGGAGGAAGGTCTCGCTGAGTTTGTTGGTGAAAAGAGGCTCAGGAAGGTCCCGGAAGAACTGCTTCACCATGTCTGCCACATCATAAGCGGACTGGTCTTCATAGCTGACATTCTCAGGAAAGTTCTCGTTCATCTGACGTAGGGCATGGATTCGAGACTTCACTCCCGACTTGCGAAAAAGACCCACCTGAAATGAGCCATCAGGACACATTAGCTGGGCTATCCTTTCCCTGACACCAGAAGGCTTGGGACCAGAACTGAATGAGCTAGAATTGCATTTTTATTCACAATTCTGAATACTCCTGTAGCTACTACAGGCAAAGCTGAACAATGATGTCTCTCCTGTGAAGTGGAGATAAGAATAAGACCCCACTGCCCCGGACTGTTGTGGAGACTGAATGAGAAAATATATGTGAAGCTGCTGTGTGACCCGTAGAGTTCTGGCACACTGTAGATGTCAATATGGTTTTCACTTATTCAAAAAGTAGTGATTAAGCATCCACTATGTGCCAGACATTCTTTTGCTAGGAGTCATTAGGGAGCAGAGCAGACAATATTCCCTGCCCTTTAGCATTTACACTTTCATGGGGATTTTGAGAAAGTCTGGGCAATGAAAATTTTCCTGGGAGTAAGGTGCTTGGTGGAAGGAAGGGTCCAAGATAAGCAACCATATTTAATACCCCTTGGAAGAGAAGTCTATAGGGGAATATGCCCATGCAAGAAAACATTATTATAAGTACATAATTTGATTTAGGGTCTTATTTGCTTAATCCTTGGCACCATGATGTATGTGGCTCCTATGCCTGGCACTTACTACTCCACTTTGTTTTGTATATAGACCCCTCTATTGAGAATTACAATTGGGGGGCTTTTATTCAGAAATGATCATGTCAGTCTTTTTTCACCTCTAGGACTTAAACACCTCCCTGCTTGACAAATAAACAGAAGAATAAGAAACCAAAAAATAATGGCCTGAATAGGGATGAGTGAGGTAGGCAGAGCCCTCATTGCAAGAGTGAAGATCCTGGCCTGGTTGGGCAGGTTAAGCTCAGGCCCTCGAGAAGCCCTCCCCACCCTGGACTTGCTTCCATCCATAAAAAGAACTGAGCTTTCCTGGGAGCTCTGGCTTACAGTGAAAGAATGTCTGATCATTTTAAATGCCTGGAGGGCATCAAGTTTTTCAAGACTCAGTTTTTTTCAATCTTTATTTTCTACTCCTTTCATTCCTCAGTGGCTCTGAGGTTGGCCCACTTATGCAAAGCAAGGTGGGAACATTCCCAAGTGGCTGGATGGTAGATAGTGGCACCAGAGTTGGCAATGAAGAAAATATGAGCACGGTTGTCTCGCCAGCTCCTCTGTGTGCCAAGATCGCACCTGGGCCCTGACCCAAGTTCAGGTGTCTGACAAAGGCTCTCATGATTGTTGCTATAAATGAGAGCAGCCCTAAAACCCCAGTTATTTTGAACTGCAGTAAAAGCAAAGGAAGAACTCAAGGCCATTAGAGAACACTCAGGTTTTTGTATATGTCAGCTGCATGAATCACAGGGGAAATTATACAGAGTTGCTTTTTGTGGTCACAAAAACAGAATCTTAGCAATATTTCTTTGCATTCCAAGGCTTATCATCCTAACCCTAATTTCACAGGTCAGGATATTCAGACATATTATCACTTTAAATCTTCAATACTTTTTTTTTTATTCTTAAAGATTGAAGTATCTAGAAAATGCAAAATTGCTATACTTAGCTTATTCTCCATAAAGAATCTAAATAAAAGTTATCTTTCTTTATCTGGCAACTACTCCATGTTTCATCAAAGTGCATGAGAAGAAAGCATGCATTGTCAAAAGAAAAATATAAGATATCAGATGGGTGATTATTGAAGTGAGATGCATCTTGCATTTGTTTACATTTTTGAGTTTTTAATTTTGGAAGAAGGCCCAGGACTGTGTACATCACAGAACTGTGCTGCATGGGAGTTTTCAGAATCTCAATGCCCTGAAGGTAAATTCTTAAATGTAAGTCACAAATATTTATCCTCATATGAGTTGGTATTATTTCATTTGAGAAGAATTCCTATGTTTTTTAAACAGCAGAGAAATATTGATCAGATCTATAAAAAGAGTGTTTATGTTTAAATTGCTGAGCATGTTTCTCTTGTCTACTGTGTCCTTCAAGCTCTGTTTCTAGGTCCATACTAATGTGCATGCACATACACTTCCCACAGGTGTTTTCTTTGTATTGTTCAGATTCCAAGTTTCTTTCTCTTTTCGGCAAATGTTGTTATTTTAATTATTTTAGACATGTCTGGGGCTCTCCAGTGGCAGGCTCTGAGCTGTTTGTTCTGACTTTGAGCTCATAGGATGTCTCAGGGTTGTCAAAGATTTATTTGTTTTGTTTCAAATTCTGATAATAACATTCCCACACTGCGCTTACCTTCCAGGGGACATGGGAAATATCTGTGTGTTCTATGGATTTCTGTTGGAAGCCAGAGGAAATGTCCTAAACCTAATAAAGGAAAAGTGGTCTCAAATTGGTCTAGACTTGAGATGCAATAGCTAAAGAGGCAGACGGGAAAGATGGAAAGAACTACAGTCTCCAAAGATATTGATGAACTAATGAATGAACTAACCCTGGCATCATCCTGTTTTCTGACTCATTATTGTCTGTATGTGAGATATGAATTTCCTAACATTCAAGCTATTTTGGGCTGAGGCTTCTCCTGGTTGATGTAGACAGCATCTGGACACAGTAAGCAGAAGGTACTTCTAATGGTTTAGAGGTCCTGAGACCAAAGAAAAGTGCCTCCTATCTATCTGCATAGAACAAGACCACATGGTGGTACAAGTGATTGTTGATAGCCATTTTTTTTTCAAAAAGTTTTCAACATGGGGATAACTAAAGATTTTTGTTTTTAATGTAATAAATGGAGATTGAAGAAACGGGTTGCTTCTGAGGGCATCCTCATCATTGTTGATGGTGGTAAGTGAACTCAGATTCCCTTAGCTTCACTAGGAGCAAGACCCAAGAGGGTCTATGTCCTTCATTTACCTCTGTGTCTATCACTGTCAGGTGGGCAATCTGGGCAGTCACACAAGTTCTACTGTTGCTGTTATGAAATTCTCAATAATATATGAAGAAGGAATCACATATTTTCATTTTGTCCAGGGCCCCACAAATTACATAACACGTCCTGCTTTTATGTCTTCAAAGCCCAGCTCAAATATCCTCTCAAAAAAGGAAGCAATGATGGTCAGCAATGCAAAATTCATTTTATAAACATCTTTCTTGCCTGCACTCTCTCGCTCCACCTTAAGAAGAATGAAAGAATGAATAGTGCATAACGTTCCCTTCTTCTAGTTTTTCTCTCTTCTCTTTTGTCTTCCACCTAAAAACCCAGCTTTGAGAAACCAAGGGCTGAGGGAACAATTTAAATCGATAGTCTCAGAGCAAGCATCCTTCGTTATATCTGAGATAGGCAAAGTGATGAACAGGCAGCAGATTAGAGGACCCTGGCACTGAGCATGAAGTGCCTTCCCAGCATAATTAGGCTTTTAAAACTTACTGCTCCATTAGAAGGAGCAGTTGGGCATGAGTGCTGCATTACAATTCAAATTTCATCTAAATAATATTAAATCTCCTTCTTGGCATCCTGTTTATGCTAATCCTTTCTGGGCTTAATGATGTTTATCAGGACTTCCATTTCCTCTTCTTTAGAAATTTGCTCAGCTAATGAAGAAAGGTTGGGTTTATTCAGAAAGGGAGAGATTCATAGGGAGAGTGTGCAGCGGGTTCTGATTTTGAGCACTGAGCTGACTTCATATTCATCAGGAACCGGTATAACCTATGCTTCTGTGCACTGTTGATTTAGGGCAGAAATAAAGGCGCAGACAACAAAGCGAGGCTCCTCTCACGCACTGCTATGTCTGAATACAAATGGTTCGTAATTGAAGGCTAAACTTCCTCATTTCATCTACAGCCATCTGCAAGGGCGCAAATGGATAAGCTATGCTTCATCATATATAAACTGCTCTGCAGTGGGGAGGTGGGAGGTGAAATGCTGGCACTGTTTCAGGACTTTGTGGGGCTGGAATCAACTCTGTGATGAGTGCTTATGTTCCAGATGAACTCTGAGCTTGAGGGGAAGTGGTCCAGTTCCCTGCACGAATCCTCCTTCCCTCAGATCAAGGACAGAGCCTTAGGCAGGACTTGGATGGTGCTTCCTGCTCAAGCATGGCTTAGCAGAAGGATATTTGGAGACCTTCTGGTCTTCTATGGGTAGGGCTGAGATTTCAAGATCCTGTGCAGACACTGAATCTCTTCTCCAAGGAGGTGCTGCTGGCCTACAAGGGACATTCATCTAATGTTTCTCTTCTTCCTTTTTTCCTCTTGATTCCCTGTCTTTTTGGATTCATTAATTTTTATTTGCTGTTAATTCTCTAAGACAGTTTTCCTCTTCTACTTGGATTTTTTTTTTGGTTCTTCTTCATTTCTCCAGTTTTCCTCAGTTTCCTTCTTAGACAACTTTCCTTTCCCACAGGGATCTGAAGGGTAACCTCTGCATGTTCCCCACAATGAGATGAGGAAGGAAACCCTGCCAGGATTAAGGTGGGAATTGACTGCAGCAAAAGTCCATCTGACACCCTACAGATTCTTCCTGGTGACTGATAACAAGAGAAACACTGTGTTGGCTCAGTCTGATTACATTTAGAGTCAGTCTTTATGCCCTTGAATTGAATCTCTTTCCTACAAGGCTTTGTCTGTACAGTTTTACAACATGGAATTCTTCCAGACTTAAAAATTAGTTAGAAACTTGAGATGGACACTGGGGACAAGCCAGTGAGCAGAGCTGGAGGAGGGTTTGGTGTCCACTCTCCTCTCTGTTTATGACTTTCTTTCTCTCCATGCAACTTTTGCTTTGAAAGGGAGACTGGGTCAAATCATAGCAGTAATGCTGGTGATGCATATTATTCAAAATCTCCACTGGGCAGGAACTCCTAAATTTCTATTCCCATTCTATACTTAGGACCTGGTAGAGAGTAGAATAGTGGTATTATAATTTATTTATTTATACCCAACTTTGTTCAAGGAGGACTTTAAGGTGACTTACAATGATACATAAAATACAATAAGATATAGTCAAATTAAGAATAATAGAAAAATTACAGCAAGAGGAAAATAAAGATAGAAAATAGTAACTGAAACTAGGTATGAGGCTGATGTAGAAAATTCATTAAAAAATTATCTATATTTACTACAGACAGAATATGCATTTGGCTCCAAGCTTCCTAGCAGTCAGTACAGAGAGGAAAACACACTCAATTGAATGATCCTTGTGTCTATAATATAAAAAACAGACAAATTATCCAGAAGCAGCACACTGTTTTCAAGAGCTGGATAGTGCCTTAGGAAAAAATTATTCCTCCTATTCTCAGATAAAGAACACAACAGGATGTAATGACCAAAATCGTCAACAAAATCTACAGACCAGATTCATCAATGAGTTGCACAGGACCAACTCTTAAAGTGTCCCCTAATGCTGGAGATGGAGCCACCCCAAAGTTCACAAGGGAAAAGCAATTCTAACAGTACAGTAGAATGCAGTGGTTAAACACGGTAGTTAAACTCTGGAGTTACACAGATTTACAAGCAGGTGTTGGCTCCATGATGGAGGCTGGGGTATTAACTACCTAGGGTAGATCTAGGATTAAATGAAGCAGTGAAAGCAGAACTTGCTGGACAGTCAAGAAAGGTTACTGTTATTCAATTTATGGCATAGATGGACTGTATTCCCTTTGGGCATTCCTGAACCAACAACTGTTTTTTCTTAATATATTTTCTTCTGATAAGTAATAGCTGGCCATACTTTTGGAGAAAAATATTCTCTTTCATAGCACCTTATTTTTAAGCACTTTGCTGCCCTTATTTCTCAGAAATAAGAGGCATGTTATTAAATTCATTTCACAAAACCAAAACACCATCATTGCAGCAACAGCAGCCACTCCACCTTCTACAATGACATCCAAATATGCAAAAATATATATCTATATATCCTCTAGATTAGACATGCAAAAGATTGAAGAGCATAATGTCTCTAGTTAAATCAAAGATGATTTCAAATGACAAAGTTACTCCTACTTTGCTCCACCAAAATCTAGTATTTAATTTATTCAGAAATCATCTTGCCTGTATGTGTGCTTTCAGTTTTGGTTCTCTACAAGAATCAGTGCCAAGATCTTTGAACTCATGTAACTCAGCTCATTTGTGTCAACTGAGCCATGGTCAAGGGCAAATCAATAAAAGTTTTGAATAATCTAAGGTTGGTACATATTCTCTGCATGCCATTAAAAAGTGTGGTGAACAAAGATGGTTACTTTGTTGCCTGCAAATACATCCACTACTCAAGGTTGCAATTTATGAAGCAGGGACATGACTTTTATTTTGGACAGAATGTTTAAGAAACTAATGGGTGTTAATTTGGAGAAGCAAAGGCTTTGCTTTGTAAATTACAGGATGGATTTCACTCTGGGCTTAATCACAGTCCACCATTATTATGGTCCTCAAATAGTCTCAGAGGCAGAAAATAATCTCTAAATATTTTGTATAACAAAAGCTTTAATCAACTCTTTTAGATGAAAGGATATTTGATTCAGATCATACTGTTTTCATATTTTTTATCACTTTTTACTTGTACATTTTAAAAAGATGTAAATAAATCTGTCTTTGGTTTAAGATTTCCTGGTCATATGCTGCTTCAAAAAATTAATAAAGGGAGTTACAAAAACCAATTTATTTTTTTACAAAAATAATATGAGAGGGATAAAAGCATGCTGTGAAATCAGTGGTGGCATTGAGGCTATAATTAAAAAGCAAATGCAAACTGGGCACAGTGGTACATACTTGTAATCCTAGCCACTCAAGAGGCTGAGGCAGGAGGAATGCAAGTTCAAGGTCAGCTTTAGCAATTTAGTAAGACCCTCAGAAACTTAGCAAGATCCTCTCTCATAAAAAGTAAAAAGGATTGGGGATGTAGCTCAGTGGTAAAATGCTCCTGGTTCAATCCCCAGTACCAAAAAAAGAAAAAGAAAAAAAAAAAGAAATGCAGGACATAGCTTACCTTTCAGTTTCTTGGGAATGTAAATTAGACATCAGAGGTACAAATATTAACATTAACTTTCTGCAGTCACTTCAAGGTGTCGCCCCAGTAGTCATGAGGAAACATCCTCACGTAGATTGGCAGGGATTGAGCCTAGTCAAATTAAATTTTAGCGTGTAAAGATTGTAATGCCTTTTAGGTTTGGTGGGGCAGATCTTGCCTGGGAGTGAACAGATCTAACTCAGTCTGGCATTCCATCAATCCAAGTCCAAATCTAGGTTTACAGCCATACCTGATCAAGGCAGTTGCTACGAAGATATCTCAGTGCTTGCTGAATGCTCTGAGGCAGAGGTTGTCCCGTTCTTTGGACGTGGACTATGAGAGGAACACCAAAGACAGCCTTGTCTTTGTAATCAGGAACTTTCATCCTCTTCATGAACTTTGGAACTGACCTAGAATTCACAGAAACCAGGTCATGCAAGCCCCCTGGGGCACACCGTGGGGAGAGGCTGTGGAAGCAAGAGAAAGGAAGCCAAGCTCTTGTTGGAATACCCGAGAGACACAGGGAGAATTCAACATTCTTTCTCTATTAATCACATTGCATGGCAATACTACGTGTGGCCCTTGCCTATGTTATGTCTACTAGACAGCATGAGTCATGTTTGCAGAATGTATTTGTAGCTTTGTTTTCAAGTCAAATGGACAGTTTTCCAATTGAATTGTTATTGCCACATCTCTCAAGTGATGAACACTTAAAAGTCCCCAACAGAATAAAATTAAACACATGTAAAAATTCCAACAGGAACAAGAAATCTGGTTGGGGTTGCAGGAAAAAAGAGAGGAGAGAAGATAAACCGCATTTTTTGTTTGTTTGTCTGTTTGTTTATGTTCTTAGTTTTCTGGAGCCAGTTGCATTTTTTAAAGGAATTTTAATACATAAGCATATATTAATTTGACCATGCAATTTATAAACTTCTAAAATATTTTTTTTAATAAAAGCACCATGGATTCATCTACATACATAATATATAACATAGGGACAAAAACTGACACATTTTCAAATTCACCAAATCATCTACAATAGATCTATATACAAGTTCCAACATATGATTTAAAGTCAGTTCCTTAATTACAAAGGTTCACTGGATATTCTCATTTTAATTTTCAAATGAAATAAAAGCATAAATGTATTTGAAGAATCAAATGCACTTTGAGTCAATCAATGTTCTAAGTAGTGAGTTCTACATTGGGTGAGAAAGTACAAGTGACACATGTTTCTCTGCAGACTGCCAGAATTATTTTATAGTCAGTTTATTTTTAATTCCTCTGTTCACAATTAATCACCCTTTACTTGTCTCTTTTTTCTGTCTTGAAGTCTGACTGCCTTCCCTGGAAACCAACTGAGAGCTACAAATAAAGCAATGCTTCCTGCAGGCTACATCACACCCGAGCTGCGCCTGCCCAGAAGGCGGACAGGGAGACAGAACTCCGTGCATTACTTCAAGGACAGCATCAGGACAGGCAGTGAATGGATTCTTCAGACATCAGAATGCAAACACTGAAGTTTTTGCAATCGCATACTTAGCTGTGAGCGAACAATCCCACTGTGAACGTGCTACGCACCATGTCCAGCCATGCTTGTTGGACATGGAGTACTTCTCCATGATGGCTGTGAGGCGGAGCAGTGAGAAGCGCTGGAGCAGGTTCAGCTGGCCGGCTGTCTGACTGCTGATGTGGGGTGACGCCGGGGATGGCTGGGGCTGGTGTGAGAGCTGGAAACTGTTCCATCGGAGTCGCCTTGAGCAGAAAGACCATCAGAGAAGCCAGTCACAAAGTGGACTCGGTACTGGGAAACACAGGATATCCCTCATCTCTAAGCAGCTAATCAAAACCTTTTCTGAGCCAAGAAAATCACAGAACAAATGTAATTGACAACACAAATGTATAGAATTGAGATAAAAAATTGTTTTTTTCCAAGTTGGAAAAATTATCAGTTTTGTTATGAGGTTTAAATAAATGATTCAATAATTTTTGTTTATTCCCAAATTCATTCCCCAAATATTGAGAACTTGAGACTTGCGTGTGTGTGTGTGTGTGTGTGTGTGTGTGTGTGTGTGTAAGACAGTGACAGAGACTGAAAGACACAGAAAAAGGAAAAGAGACAGAAATGGAAACAGAAAGATGGAGACAGAGACATAGAAGGAGGGTGAGCAGAGAAGGAGTGCTCTCAGACATTTGGGGGCTGTAGACCACTTCATGCTTCCTTCTGGGCCTCTTTGTCTAACTCCTGGACAATGTTGAGATGGAGACTGAAAGTGACAGGCTCAGATGACAACATCAATGAGCCTTAAGACTAAGCACTGTTTCAACCAGAGCCAGCCACACACACAGTGATAGTGATTCTACTAGTTAGACCCTCCCAGGGCCATTTTTTTAGGATATTTCTGAAATAATCTTTGTAAACCAGCTTTTACATGGTTTATAATCAGCATCTTAAAGCAAAACCAGTTTATAAGGCACCCACCTTAGATCTCAGATATTTCTCATGGGTTTAAAGAGTTTAATTTTGGAAGTAGAAACATTTTAACTAATACTGGGAAGCATCTGTGCACAGGGACTGCGCCTCAGTTGTCTGCCATTCCCCATGTGGATGCCTAGAAAAGAGCTTTGCAAATAAGAAGCTCAAAATAATTTTTTAAAAATAAAACTAAGATTGAAATAAAGGGTAAAGAGAAATAAATGTGTTTTGACATGGATTTGGTTACTGCATCTGTACAAAAGATTCACTTCTGTTCAAATAATTCTAAGCCACATAAGAATGGTATCACCCAAGAATGGTATCAGGCTTTCTGTAGATTCTCTATATATTTATTAAAGCAAATAAACAAAGCATAACTCTTACAAAATGAATGAAACTCCATTTTATGAAACCATGCGACCTACCTGTTTGGCCTGGTCAGAGAAGCCCCTACACCAGAATCCCTCCTTTCTCTGACCCCAGGGGCCTCAGACTCATTCAGAGACGTTCCGTCTCTTTCTACATCACTGGGTGTTGTCCGACCTTCTGAGACAGAGTGGCCCTCAAAATCTAAGGTGATCTGATTAGGAGATGGCAAGGCAGGTAAACCAGGTTCCCCACCCAACGCGTCATGAGTCTGCAGTTCAGGCAAGACATTTTTCGACCAGTCAGCCACTACTTCTTGGAGTCCATTGACTTGCTGCAGGATGTCATCCAAGATGAACAGGTCATCTTTCTCCAAGTCCAGCAGATCTCCTGTGCTGGCATACAGATGGGAGCCAGGGACGTTGTCATAGATACTGACTCGGCTTGCTCTGTGGCAGGATGCCATGAGCCTGGGCTCCCTCCCGCCAGAGCCCTGCTGCCTGCCCAGGGAGATGCTCCCGGTCCTCCAGTTAACCCCATTGCTGTTATCTGTGGGTGACAGGCTTTCGATAGAAAGTGCCTTGGGGAATGTTCCTGGTTTATGATCCTTGGGAATATGCACCACCAAATTCTCTTGGGAGTGAAACCCATGAGTGTGGCTTTGGTCTTCTGGATCCCGCAGTGCTGTCCCTGCCAGCACATCCAGGTCCTCCAAGTACATGCCCCCACGCTTGTTGGCCTCCTGGTGGCATTTTCGTTCCTTCAGGCATGGCGTGCTCACCCCACTGCTGCTGTTTGAGGGGCTGCTCTCACCACTGGATTTGCTGGAGCATGGAAGCCCTTTTCTGCAGGCGGCTGGGGGTGAGTTCTGGAGATCTCCATTTGGTATTTGGATGCATTGCATGGCCTTAAAGGACTCAGGCTCCTGTTGTAACACAGGTCCACTGATCACAAGGCCACCTGTCCGCCCTGGCCCCTTATGCTTCCCATGGACTCCCTTAGCTCGGAGTGTTTCCATGCGTTTCAAAATCGACTTGGCCCTGGCCCTGTTGGATTTCTCATTCTTGGGGTGCAAAGGGTGGTTGAGAGTGTCTCGGGGGGACTGTGGGAGGCCACTGCTGACTAGGGTGGCCTCCAGCATGACTGGGCTGTCAGCACAGTACGGGCCTGACTGACGGCGGCCGTCACTGCCTCCGCTGCTTTCACTGTGAATGGAGCAGACCTCGGGCTCACTCAGGTCTGTGAGGACGCTCTCACTGCTGGTTGTGTTTCTCATCATAGGGCCCACGGGTGACCCATTTCTGTCTCCCCCAGGGAATAGTGTGTGCAGGTCGTCCACACGAGACCACCTGCGGCTGGTTCTCTGGAAAGTCCATTTGTTGCTGATGCAAAGATCTTCCTCATCTGAGTCGTCACCCTGCAAAACATCAGGGAGGAGGCTCATTACAGGGAGCTTGCAGCAAGGCGGCCTAGGCAGGCACAGCACTTCCACCTCCTTACCCCTCACTTTTGGCACTTATGCTGGGGTTCCTTGGCACCCCTGCTTGGCTCCTCCTCCACTTTCATTATAAATCCTCTTCCTCCCCAGAGGACCTCTTCTTAACTTGCCAAGTTTCCATTTTCATAGAATTTTTGCATCCTTCTTTCTTCTCTAACAATTTTTTCCTGACTGATTACAAAGAGGGTGTAATTACCATCTGACTAGACAGTCTAAATATAAAACACCTGCAGTCCTTTTTTTCACAAAAAAGCTCAACTCTGCTATAAAGGGTACTTACTTCTTTTCCCATATCTCTTTGCTGAGTCCCAGGACCCTTATTCTTTAGGTAATTTCTTTGGAACCTCAATGTCAACAGATCGTAAAACTAACAATCCTTAACCACAGTCTCCCAAACTTGATTCTTATGGTATATTTCCTGTATAAATTAACAGCAAAATCATGTACTAAATTTCTTTGAGTAGAATTTTGGGAGTCAATGTGGAGATCACATTTGAACAGAGTTCAATCCAGCTGCTCTGCCTTCTGCAGGAATGCCTTTGGAGGGACATGCCCTCTAAGTTGTGGTCAGTCCCCAGGGCTTTGCAGTGTCCTGCCTTCTGTATCTGACACACTGGCCTCACCTGTTTTTGCCTGAATCTGCAACACCTGAGAGATGACAGACTTCATTCCCTGAGGGCAAAGATGATCTTATTTATCTTTGCATATCTTTGGGTCCAGCATGGACCTTGAGGGACAGCATATAATTTACTTTCAAAATGAAGGGTCAGCTCCTGCTCCCTTTTCACCATGCACACCACCAAGACCCTATGTGGAAATGATTTTCAAATCTGTTACCTCTTTCATATCTTCACTCTCACTCCCTTGTCTAGGACCCTGACACCTCTCTCTAAATCTGTTACAGTAAAAACCTGGCGAGAATTCTTGTCTCCAGCATGTTTCACAACTAAGTGGCTTTCCACAGTACACTCCAAATATGATGATGTATAATTTCCCAGAACAGAAGCCTTCAGCTTGACAGCATCCACTCTCAATTGTTACAGGGAAGGTCAACAAGAGCAGGACCTGTCTTTCTCTATTTTGCTTATATTTATATCCTTCCAAATTTCAAACCCATAATAATTGCTTAACTTTTTTTTTTTTAAATTACTTTGTCATCCAGTTCTAAGACCTGGTTCTGACTGGTAGTGGCATCGGTTAAGAGCTATGCAACAATGTACAAGTTACTTACCCTCACTACAGTAAATTTCCATTATGTGTATAATCAAAAATAGGCTCTGCCTCATATGTTTGCTGAGAGAATTAAATTAGGTAATGATGGTCCCTTGATGTGAGTTATTTGTTTACTTGTCATTTTTCCATGTTTCAGTTGTTTCTATCTTTCAAAATCTAGATTCTATCTGGGTTGGACAAAATTCCAACATTCAAGAATAAGATGGAAGAAAGTACAAAGTCAAGGTACAAACAGGCATTCCAACTTTGTCTTCACAGTGGGGAACTTAGCTTTGATTTTTAAAGCTAAGTCGTATGGAGCTTTGGTGAAAGAATTTTAGAAATTGTAATTGTACACATGGAAAAAAAGCAAGATTCTGGGACTATGACTCAACATAGGCTTTCCTTATGATACTTTCGACTTCCTCTTTTTCTGTGATTAATATCATAAAGACCAACATCTGAGCGACATTTATGTATAAAGCAATATGATAGCTGAAGGCTGGGCTGTTAGATTTTCAGATCACATTTCAAGAAGCTTGTAAGAAGAAGTTGATATTGAGTAAGTATTCTGAAAACATCCCTTCAACAAAGAGTTTTAGAAAAGGCAAAAGAAGGATCCACTTTTAGAGAAATATAGATATTTAAAAATAGAAACTATAATATTTAATTTTGGTTCCAAAGACTCTCTCAAGCCTGGTTACTGATGCTAGCAAACCACATACTAGTTGGATAAAGACTCCTTTATTTAGGTTAAGGAGAGATGCCAAGCTGGGCTCTGTGGACAGGGGCTAGAATGCACCCATGTCTGCTGGGCTTTAGGAGCTTATTCCACTAGATTTGGCCAAGAGGAAGACATTTACAACCCAACCGAGGCATGTGGAAAGTGGTAAATCCCTGAAAAAAGAGGCAAAGAGTTCAGGGAAATTCTGCAGTATTTAAGTTTTTTTGAACCAAAGCAATAAAAAATAAAAACAAAACAAATAAAAAAGAAAAAAAAGCACCCCTTCTCCTTTTGCTAAAGGAGAAGCATAAAATTATCATAGTATATCCCCAATGGCATAAAATTCTGAGTCTGTTTTTTCCACTAGTACAAGATCTTTTAAATTATTGACTGTGACATACAATAAGAGATTCATTTTCCACCACAACTCAGGGTATATATGTATATTACATTAAAGCAAAAAAAATGCTATAATAATTAGCCCTTTTTGTTTGTACTCTCATATTTTATCCAGGTTGGACATCCTTAATCTAAAATTATAAAATTTGAAATGTTTTGTGTCTATATGATGTCACAAGTGGAAAATTCTACACGTGACCTCATGTGATAGGGTGCAGTCAAACCATAGGCACACTAAAAATATTGAATAAAACTGCCTATAGGCTAAGGTATATATGAAGCCTAGATAAATTTCATGTTTAGAATTTGATTCTGTCCCTCAAGTATTTCATTATATATGTGCATATATTTCATAATGCCCCGAAATTAAAATCTGTATTCCTTCTGGTCCCAAACATTTTGGATAAGAGATACTCAACCTATAGTCTAGTTTGTTTCATTTTTTGAAACATTGTTTTTTTTTTTTTTGTGACCCATTAAATTCATCTGCAGTGTGTTTTGCATGGCTTCTTGGTATATTGTCAGCTTCTTTTATACACTCGGGACCCAGAAGAGTGTTCAGGTGCATGGTAGCCTCCCAAATAGTATTTCTGGAAATATCTTAGTTTTTAAGAAATTATCAGGTTTCATCTGATTTGTTTTTTAGGTTACAAACAAACTGTTGTGATTATTTAGAAATGCTAAGTGCAGATTTCTGGGAGTTGGATGTGTTTATGAAGACTCTAACTATGTGGTATACAAGATCATGAATATACTATGGATACAGAAAATATGAATTTCATTAAGATAATTGACAATAATATTGTCGTGACTGAGACAGCTAACTATGCTTGAAGCGGCTAGAGTGTTGTTAGTAAGTGGTTGAATAACTTCATGAAAGAGTGTGCTCAAAAGACTGAAAGCAATTGAGGAAGGGATCTCAGGAGGTATAACTCAAGGTTATGGGCATTTTAAGAATAAATTCATGAGTCAGAAGAACTCATGCTTTTAAAATGTAGAGATGACAAAATCCAAAATGCTCCAAAGTCTGAAACTTTAGATACCACAAGTAGAAAATTCCATACCATAAAATTCTCTTCCATCTGTGTACAAAATTACTAAATATATTCCATAAATTACCTATAAGGTGTATAGGCCCCATCCCCAAAGTATCTCATTACATATATGCAAGTATTTCAAACTCTAAAAATATCCCCAATACACTTCTGATCCCCAGCATTTTGGAAGGGATATTTATCCTGTATTGAAATCTATAAATATCTTAACAGAATTGAAGAATGGTTTGTTGATAAGTGGAAACTGCATGAATAAATGTAAAAATACTCCAACTTCAAAAATAAATTATAAGATATCTTATAGGATGAAACATACTTAATTCAACTCCTCTTTCAATTAATAACCTTGAGCGATTGAGCAGATTTAATCTTAATGTGGGTTAACCATGGAATATGGCTACCGAAGACACCAACCTTAGGATGTGTGATCAGAGCAAGGATCCAGAGTCTCAGGAGGTTAGAGTCCAGTGTGTCTTTTTTTCTTCTGCCATATAGGGGATTGAACCCAGGGGCTTTACCAATGAGCTGTATCTCCAGTCTCTTTTTATTTTTATTTTGAGATAGGGTCTTGCTAAATTGCCAAGGCTGGCCTTGAATTTGCCATCCTCCTACCTCAGTCTCCTGAATCACTGGGATTATAGTTATACGCCACTGTGCCAGGTAAGCCCACTGTATTCTCATTGGTCACATCAGTCAGGAACAATAGGCTTTTTCTAAATATTATATTTAGGGAGTACATTTCTAGAGAAGAACAATCAGGATGAGCAAGGATCTAGGAACCACTATGTTCTGTGAAGGATATCTAAAGAACTAACAGTGTTTGGTTTAGAAACAAGGAATTCTAGACAGTGCAACTCAAAGTGTGGTGGGGGTTGCCTGGGGCCCCAAACTTCCAAGTCATGTGAGACAGGCACAGAAATTGAGAGTAGGCATTAATTGACTGTCCCCATTTGACAAGGGCTTTGCTATCCAAGATCAAGATTGGTGGATCAGTCTTTTCACATAGGGTAGATTGGTTTATCTACTACAACCCACAGTGCTTCATGTATAGGCTTGATTGTTCCACATAAAGATAATCTAAATTTACAACTTTATAATTACAAGACATGGCTAATGAGGAGGGTGTTAGATGGGACTTTGAAAGTATGGAATGACCTGTTTCATTAGAATAACAGGTGTTTGAAGGAAAACTCTCAGTTTTGAAACTGCTTTGAAATCTTAATTCCATTCTAGTCAGTGAACTCTGTAGGCGAGTTTCTGACTGGTATTAAAACAAAACAAAAAAGAAACATTTTAGATGTACATTATTCCTGTGATTAGGGTGGTTGTCCATTCTACCAAAATTATATAACAAACAAAAACTCACTGTCACATTAAAATTCTTATATATTCATGATTACAGTGATGGTTCGAAATGTGTAGACAAGTATTTAATATGAGGAATTTGTTGCCATCTCAATGTAAAATTTTTATTTACTTAAGATAGATGAATAACAAAATTATGAGTAGGATCACAATTCTTCATATCATGCACATGTTCAATAAAAATATGAACAGTTTTTGTCATTTTTTTCTATTTTCTGTTTCTTCTATTTGTTCTGCTCATATTCATTGGGGTGTAATTTTGTGTCTAATACTAAAACATTTAGTATTGCTAAAGCCTTACTAAAATATTGGTATTTTCCATAATTAAACATTTCATATTTCTAACTCATGTGCATTAAATTTTATAAAAGCATTGTGGCAGACAAGAAATAAAAATAAAACAAAACCCCAGGTAATTTACAACAGATAGTTTGGGAAAATTTGTTCTGGATTGAGCAGGGGTCAGAAAACATTTTCTGTGAAGGGCCAGACAGTAAGTAGTTTAGGTCTACAGGCTTTATGGTCTCTGTTGCAAATACTGAACTCTGTTGTCTCAAAAACAATGGTTATAACTGTGTTCCAATAAAACTTTATTTACAAAAACAGAATAGTAGTTTGTCAATCTCTGCTCTAGAGGACAGAGCTGAAGGGCTGGTATATGCAAAAAGGAAAATCCATAGTCTCCAGAGAAAAGAGCTAGCATCAGATGGGCTAATTTATTTCATATCAGCTTTTAGCTTATTATGTGGAAGACTGCTAGTAATTAGAAAAAAAAATAAGGTGCCTTGTGATGGAAAAAGCTCATCCTGTTGAGAAGCTTACAAGCGGGGGCTGAATGAATTGTGAGGGACGCTCTGAGAAAGAAATCCTGTAGTGAGGGGGTGGAGGTTGGAAAACATGACCGAGGATCCCTTCCAGCTCCAAGATTCTAAGGTTCTAAGACATTCACACGCAATTCAAAACTGTTCATGTTCTCCAGCAAGTGAATGATAGAAGACAATGTCGTTTTTCTCTCGTTTGACTCTGCTGTTCAGAGCTGCCAGAGGAGTGCTGTTTGTGGAGGATACGAGGCTGGGAAAGGCTGTGAGGAGGTGGGGTGAAGACTGGGCCCTCAGCCACAGCTGCGGCTCCTCTGCAATGCCCATGGCATCCAGGCAGGGGTGCTGGCTGCAAGGTGGCAATTAGTCATGGTTTTTATGTTGCTTTCCACCATTGGTCATGATTTCAGAGAGTCTTATTAAAACTGGAATTTAAACCAGAACCTTCTTTTGAAGCTGCTCTTTCATTCCTGGGCCGTCTTTGTTATGAGGAAAGACCAGTCTGTTGTGGGCATGTGTCTCCTTTTTTCATTAAGAGCCTGACGGGAGTCTCCAGAATCCATTTTTCCTTTGAATAGAAGTCACATCACATAAACACTAGCCAGAATCAGGGAGCTCAGTGTCGTCATGAAGCCAGTGTGAATTTGGTAGGTAATAATGAGAAAGAAACATTTTTCTGAGGACTGGCAGCTTGGTGTGTGCCTTAGGGTTTTTAATTTAGATGAGTCTCCGACGTTTGGCTTTTTCTAAAAGTGAGATCATTATTCACTGAAATTATATATTCCTTGGAGACAGATGCCAAACAGACACTCCATAAAGAGGGGATTAAAAAAAAACAACCCTGGAATTTGGTCATATCTTTACATGGGAAAGAGGAGCCACAAGGATATGCAGCTGCAAGAGGCAGCTAATCCACAGTTACATAGACATTTAGAAGCGTGTCTTCCATTAAAGTTAACTGGGGCTGAGTGGCTGAGTCAGCCTGTTCAGGGCAGGAATGTGCCACTTGGAATGAGGCAGGGATGAAAAACCTGAAGTCACAGGCAGCCCACTGCAGGTGTGCCCAGGCTCTCCTGCAATGCCTCTTGGCTGAGTTTTAGTCAACCTTTCAGTGAGGCCAAGATCAGATGAGAACACTGGTCTCCACCTGACTCTCAGTGGCAGGGACAGCGATGTTGAATCCTTAATCAATTTTCTCTTCTACAAAAGTGGTTAGACACTACCTTGTGGGAGGGCAGGTGCAATGTCATTCTCCTGGTGCTTTACAAGTGACATCTGACATATACCTAACCAAGTATCTTCACTATATATATATATCACTTATCTATGGACTTTTCATTTTCTTCCTTTGATCAGGCCATCCAAATCTATGGAATTCAACAAGATTGCCATGAAGACAATCAATGGTAGATTTAATACAGACGGAAAGACACATCTTTTTTTTTTTTTTTAAACAACAGTACAAATAGTTAACTGAATGTATTGCTGAGGAAACTGAGACCCTTCCAGCTCTCAGACAAGGGCCAGAAGCTCACTCAGGTTCCAATACATTTCTGAATATCTTTGAAAGGTGAAGAGAAGCATTCTGGTACCAGAACACTGGTGTTCAAATCCTGCCTCTACCATTTCTGTGTGGCTTTGGGCAAGTAACTGGGCCCTTTGATTTCTGCACCTGTGACATGGACTTAGTGATGGAGAATAGGGTCTGGCAGAGAAGAGGCTCTGTGCTAGCATTTGTTAACCACCCAAACTGCCAGGCAAGCCCATGTCACTCTGCCGTAGATTTAACAACCTCAAGGGGAGAAGGACTGTGATACTGGCCACTTGAGCCATTTGGGAACTAGATTCTGCAAAACAACAAGTCAGAGTCTCTGAAGATTGGAGATAAAGATTCTGCTTCTATTTCTTGGATTGCTTAAAACGGGAACAGACCTAGAGGAAATTCTACTGTCTTAATTTTCTTCTAAATAAATGAATTCCAAAGTTGGCTGGAGTTTCACAGGGTGTTCAGTTCCTAAGTCTCACTTTCTATTTTTGATCACTTGGACTAGTGTTAACCCTGTTCTTATTTTTTTTTTCATAGTAAAATCAAGAATTACCCTATGACTTATGTAAGAGTAGATTACAGAAATGAGTGCTACACACAACACCTTCTGCATCAGAGTTTGGATTCTCAATAATGCTGGTCATTACCGAGAGTCACAAGTGGGTAGAGACCACATCTTGAATTTTTTATTTGAAAATTCAGGCCATGACGCTCCAATTTACAGTGGAAAAAGCAGTATTTTATTTAAGTGCATGCTTTTGTGAGACCTATTGCTTAGCAGGGACTGTACAGTGTGTGCCACTATAGCCAACATAAGAAATACACCAAGAATGTCAGAATACTGAAGTGACCAATTTACAGAGGAGCTTTTGTGAACATAATGCATGAGGAGCCTAACAAAGGTTATTCAAGACTATTGCGCCTGTGGGTTTTGAAAAGCTGATGACAGGGTAAAAATCCAGTCACTCCACTTTGTGGGAAACAAATCATGTCATTAGTCGGAGGCATTTTCTTTTGTGATACACTGCAGCTAAAGGTCTGTAGAGGCAGTCGTCTATACCCGCCATCTGAGCACCCACGCTTTAGACACACAGGCATGGCTGTGTTCAGTTTAATAAGAACCATGTGTTACAATCAAAACAACATCTGACCCTCATGCTTCAAATAGTATGTATGCTTCTCAAGGGGTCTATTCAGCCAGACAGCTGTCGGGAGGTATATTCCCACATTTTAAATTTGTCTTTGGCCTGGAAAAATTCCTCATGTTTTAATACTTCTCTGGATATTGTTTTTCACTCCTTTGCTTCCTTAGCTTAAATCGTTGATTCCTAGCTCAAATCCTGAATTGTTTTTAAGGGGAGGTCAATCCAAATTCATTTGAGTTTTTTTGAAGGGGTGCTATTTTAGAGAACAAATTCAGGTTAACATTATTTTTAAAGATTAGGTTACCCAGGAGGTTCTTATAATCCATTGGATGTAATGATTTCTCTGGGTAAACCAAAATAAAGAATACTTTCTTTTGACTGAAAGATGTTTTCTCCATTTCTTCAAAATATACTGAGGCTTGATTAGTTAGTTACACAATTGAGATGCTAAAGGAAAAGAAGTAGTGAATGATTCTAATCCTGGATTTCCTTAAAAAGGATCAATTCAGTGACAAAGAGATAGAACATCACAGTGGTTAGGAGCTTTGGTTATGAAGTTAGATGTTCCTGAGGTTGAAACCCTGTTATACCACTAGCTGTAAGGTTATAGGCAAATGACAGCCTGTTCGAGGTTTACTTTTTTTTTTTTTTTTTTAATCTAGAAAGCAGAGAAGTCTTACAGAAATGAATTAAATGATAATGTATGGTAAGCACATAACCTAGTTTCTGGAAAATAGAAAGTGCTTGACAAAGTATAGGTTGAATATCTCTTACCTAAAATGCCAGGTAAAGAACGCATTTGAGATTTTGGAGTCTTTTTGACTTAGGAATATTTGTATAGGTTTTATTGGTTGAGCATCTATAATCAGAAAACCCCAAATCCATAATGATCCAAAATCCAAAATTTTTTGAGCATCATGTAGGTGTTCAAAAAGTCTTGTATTTGGGTATGATAGATTTTGGATTTTCAGGTTAGGTATGCTCAGCCTGTATAGCTTTAAGACTGAAATCTCAAGATTTGTTCACTCAGAGGGAATAACACATGCAAAGGAGCAGAAAAATACAGTAACTTTTTAAAATGCACCAAATATTGTGACTGGATAAAAGTGCAAGGGAGAGAATAGTTAAAACGAGGCAGACTCAGTATTTTGTGGTTATACTGTCGACTAGTTCTTTTAAAAGTTACATCATCAAATGAACCTGCATGAGAATGTATGCATATTTGACATACAGAACAAACCATAAGATAACTTAGCTTGGACCCAATGATCCTTTTCTGAAAACTCTTTTAATCTGAAAACTCTTTTAATTTTGTGGAGTATTTGAGTCTAATATAGGTTGGCATTTACAAATATACAAATTTCGAAAAGATTACCAAGAACTGAGATATTTACAACTTTATTCAAATCCTCTGATAAAAATACTAAAGCAAACTGAAACAGTGAGACAAACAGCTCTCAGAGTGGGTTTACAATGGATTTATTTAGGACCACTGTGATAATTTGGGATATTTGGAGAAGCAACATAGATGGTAGAGTATTTCAAAATTTTGTTTGGTTCATGTTGTTTTTAATCTATGAATACAAACTGTTTCTGTTGATGTGGTCATTGTCTTAGCCACGTATGGACACCTACCTTTTTCCTTTGGAAGTTCACATCAAGTTTCATTGAGGCACACTTGTTCAATGTATTTAGTCGTCTAGAAAACAAGGGGAAAAAAAGATGATTACTACCTCTAATGAATCTAAATTGTCTTTCCAGTTTGATAATCCTCCTTTACTTTTCAGTAAAGTTGAAAGAGCAGAAACAACCTATTATGTCCCAAGACAGCAGAAAACATGTAGTTTTCATTTGTGCCTTTTGACCTAAGAGAACTCCGTCATTAGGCCCACCCATATTGTACTTTCTCTAATCTAAACCCAGTCCTTTCCGGCTTCCCTTTCCACCCTTCTTGCAATCCATGCCAATCATTTTAGCTATACTTTCACCAGTCCCTCAATCATTTGCCACCTTGACCTTCCATCAACTCTATCCTACTAATCCCCAAATAGGATCTGTTTAACCATCTGTCTTTTCTCTTGGTCTCAGGCAGTTGGGTATACATGGGAAAGTAACTTACACTATATTGCTGCATTATACATGCTATGCCCTTAACTATATTCCCCTCAGAACTCATGTGTTGAAGCTCCAGCCCCCAGTGTGACTGTATTTACAATAAAAAGGTACTTGAAGGTAAATAAGGTCACAAGGGAGGAGTCCTGATCCAACAGGATTAGTGTCCCTATAAGAAGAGACTCCAGAGAGCTTATGTGTTCTCGCTCTTTCTTCCTTCCTCAATTCCCCCCATGTGAGAACACCAGAGAAGGTGGCTGTCAGGAGGTCAGGAAGAGGGTCCTTACCAAGAACCAAATCCTGCCAGGACCTTTACCTTGGACTTTTCAGCCTCCAGAACTGTGAACTGTGAGAAAATAAATTCTTATTGTTGAGCCACCCAGTCTGTGGTATTCTTTCATGGTAGTCCATGCTGACTAATACAGATATTTTGCTTTTCACCCTCAGCTGGGCTCCCAGAATTGCTGCTCAGCAGCGTTCCTTTCATTTTCCCCTCTGTTTGGTTCCTAATGTCTGGCAATCAAAAAGACCCCGTTCCTCAACTGAAGCCTTAGCCACAGCTGCCAATGAGAAAATATAAACTGTTAGATATAAATTCTTTTCAGAATCCTTTTCTTCATCATCAATTATATTTATATGCCCTTAATCCTGCCACTCTGCTTCTGTGCTCTGCAAGAAAAGATGACCCTATTCTTCAAAGCTAACCTTTTTAACCTTGTTCTTTATTTCAATATCCACCACTTCATCTGGGACTTTGAGATTTCATTTGTTCCCTTCCATTCAGCAAACTCTCTCTCAACTTATTTCTTCTCTGTCTTCAATAAATTGACTAACCAATTAGTTAGCTACCTAAAGAACTATAATCAAGCAAACTACCAATCTTCTTTCAATTCTACCTCTCCATTAAGGGTCTATACTCACTACTCCAACATTTTCATGTGAAATGTTTCCTTTTCACTATTTGGAAGACATCCTCAATTTTCATCCAATCTTATTGTCATGAAATTCCCTTCACAAATCCTTTATTATTTTTGTTTCATTTTTTTAATAAAAACATCACAATTAATGAATGCATAAGCTTTGAAGAGTTAAACACTACCCCTCATATCCTTTCCTACTTCTCACTCTTTGGAAACAACTCTTTTAAACTTTTTAATCTTGCAGTGTAAGTAATTATCTACTGAATTTGTTGTTTTGGAACACGCTCACCTTTTGTCTCTTCCAAATATAGCCATGTCATAATTCATGGATAAATCAATATTCAGTGTTTATCATGACCATGGAAATGCTATTCACCTGTATATCATACTTTGATTATTTTTCCTTTCATTTTCAACTTTTGGTTATCTCTGAAGTTAATAAGTATCTAGTTTATTTCCTTAATTTTCTATGTGCTTATCCCTAAATTCAAACCCAAACACTCTCCCAATTACCTCAGTCTCTATGTGTTTTCTATCATATTGGATTGTCTAACAATTTAGTTTCCTTGGAGACTTGTTTCTCTGAGCCTTTTGACCTGTTCTAATCGGGATTTGCTGCCCTTGTTTTGTCTTTTATTCTGAGCTGATCACATTTCTCAGAAATGAGATTCCTCTTGAGAGTGTTTTCCACTGTTCTGGAGCTGAGTAATTAATAGAAGAGTCTTGGGAATGCTGACATTTAGAAAGTATGCAGACTGTGACATGGACTTCTGTTTTTAGTAGAACACCCATCTTCAACCATGTCTGATACTCCCAATCAAGGAAGCTTCTGTTTTAGCCTCTTTGGGGAATCAACTTCTAGTATTGTATTGGTAGTAAGGAGAGAAATCACCTGGATATAGACTGGGGAAGAATTTTTAGGTCTCTACCTACTTTAAAATACAATTCCAAACAACCCTCCTGTTTTTAGCCTACCTCCATGCTCACCAACATTTTTACAGTATTTTATAGTATTAGGGTTTCTTCAGTGAAAAGTGAGTTATATATAACAACTTTCTCCTTTGTCTACTTAAATTTGTTCCTTGGGCTTTCTAAGTCCTCTATGACATATTTCTATTTTTTCTGCATGGAAAATTTTATAGTTGTGATCTTCTTGTGAGGAAATATCTCTCTGAAAATTATTCAGGACTTAGAAGTAAGTAAATTCTAGTGTTCAACCTCTCATCTTTGATCATTGAACATTTTTGTGTGCATAGGTCATATGATTTCAGTTCAGTGAATTTTGGCCATATAATTTATTTATTTAGAATTTAAACAGAAGTATTTGCTCTGTTACTCTGGATGGGCATACTAGAGTATCTCATCTCAAAATAAACTAGATTCTGATGGTACAACCTCTACTGTCACTGATCCATCTCACCTGAGCCCATAGCTACATTTGCAACTACATCTCACTCTCACCAATCTGTGGGGTCTTACGGGTTCTTCAAATTCAAATAACTCATTGCATTCTCTTCACAACTTATCTCCTACTTGCTGTCTGAATGAGTGCATCACCGATAGGTTACCCACACTACAAAATGGAGTCATATTGAGATTCTTCTTCAAGAACTATATCCATTGATCAAGAGGTCCTATAAATTCTACTTCTATAATGTCTTTGAAGAAGACCTTCCTCTCTTTTGTTCCTAGTTCAGTTCCTTCTTATCTTTCACCTAGAGTTAGGCAACAGCCTCTTAATTGGCTTCGCTATTATTCCCAGTGGTTCACACTGAAACCAGTTCTATTTCTCAACTTCTTATCACAACACTCATTGACTTAAAAATGTATGATGATTCTCCTCATTTTTAGTCACCTGCAATTTACCCACTGTCTACAAATTCCTAATAGTGTCAAATAAAATAGGCAATTCTTGATGGGAAGCTGATCATCTGGTCTAAGACTGTCTTCAGTGGATTCTTGGCCTTTGTGGCTAACAGATTATCTTCTTGGTCAATTCCACATGTATTAACATCTTTACCTAACACTGGTATGTGAAATTAAAAAAAAAATGTTACTCATTTGGTAGCTGTGACAGGTTTGAAGGATTGCTCATCATTTATAAAATTTACTTATCTAACCACCTGTTCTTCCATTATAGTTGGGTAGTACAAACCAACCTCTCTATTTGTGAAAAAGTTTATCTACTACATACACAAAATACATCAAAGGGCTCATTCTTAATATGCCATGTAATCAAATACACTGTATATTTTCTGATACATGGAGAAAATGTATTTATTACTTTTAAAGTTGGAGACTTTAACTATATTCATCTTTATAGACTTGGATCCTTTAATCATAAACTAAAAAATCTCTCTGCACCTTAAGAATTGATTATAGACTTGAAGAAAATGTTCACAAAAGTTATAGAGAATCTGATATTGGACTCATAACTAGAAATATTTTTTAATATTTAATATTCATAAAAGTTGAATAATTTTATCTTAAAAATGAGCTAAATTTGTGAATAGGCATTTCTAAGAGAAGATATATAACTGCCTAATAAGCACAAGAAAAGACATTTAACATCATTAGACATGGGAGAAAGGAATTAAAATAAAAATGAGACACCACTACATGCACACTAAAATGTTCAAATTACAAACATTGATAACACTGTTAGCAAGGATCCAGAATTTCTGAAACTCCCAAAAGGATGCAACTTCTTTGAAAAGTCATTTGGCAATTTCTTATAAAATTAAATATACTTAATCATTTGACCCACCAAATCTACTCTTAGTTGTGTGTTCAATATAAAAGGAATTATATGTCCATAAAAAGAATGGTACTTGAATGTTCATAGGAGTCTTATTCATAAAATAATAAAAAAATACAAGTACTCTTTTGAACATGGCGGCGGGCGTAGAGAGATCAAGTCCCTGACCTCTTCAGCTGTGCAGGCATAGGGAGTCGTAAATAACCTAAATCTGTTTGCTCAGGATCACTAGGCAATGCTGAGCTGACGTGGATCTGGGGCGAACAGTCTGGGCCTCTCAGAACATACACTCAGCCCGGATCGGCTGAATTCAAGCTCCCGCTCGCCTGCTTCCCGCAGACAAACAGCTGTGACTCAGCACTAATCCATCCGGCTGAAACAACTGGTCAGCCCTTCTGATCCTACGGAGGTAAATGCCTACCGAGCCTTCATCGGTAGTGGCCACAGGTTTGAAACGGGGCTTGGGAGAGACAGTAAGGACCCACCCGTTGCATTGGTCGCCCGGCAAAGGGAAACGAACTGTCGCCATTTGCAAGAGACACCACCATGGCAGAGAACTGACGTCATCAGACTGCGGCGGAGGAGATAACTTCATTGAAACCTGCGGCTACAGGTGTGTAATTCCCTAGCCTTCCCTCACGACACTTCGGGGAAACCTTAAGGGCCCCTCCCAGCTCTCCCGTAAGGGCCCCTCCCAGCTCTCCCGTGAGCGCGATAGCCAGCCCGAGGGAATCAGAGGTGACGCGGGACCCGCAGCACGGAACTACCGCTCCCACCAGGGCTGAGAGCTGAGGTCTCTTGCACCAGCTACCGGGGGCGTGGCTACCGGAGGGCAAGTAAAATTCGCTGAGGATTCTCAGCCCCAAGCTCTACAAACTTAGGGTCTGAGGGAATGGCAAACTGGAAGAGTGTGCCCAGTCGTTCATGAAAACAGGGCTCCCGGGAGCAGCAGACCTGGCGTGTAGCCAGTATTGTGGTGAGCGGAACCCGTGAGAGGGGCCTGGGTAGAGGAAAAGTGGGAAGTGACTAGACACAAGAGGAGACCCTAGGCACTCAGGATTGGAGACTCGCCCAGTCTGGGAGGAGCTGCTGCACAGTGATTGGTTTCCGCGTATTGACAGGAGAAACTTGGCCTGGTGGGCACAGCACCACCTACTGGAAGAGAAGTTAATCAAACTCTAAGACTGCATTTATTTATTTTTTCTTTTTTTCTTTTCTCTTTTTTTTTTGATTTGGGTTTTTCTTTCATTTTCATTTTTCTTTCTTGTTTTTTTTTAAATTTTTTTTACAATTTTTAAAAATTTTTTTTTTCTTCTAATTTTAATTTTTTTAAAAAAATTTTTTTTCTTTTTTTATTTCCTATTTTTTTCATCTTTTGTCTTTTCATTTCTTTTCAATTATCTTATACCCCCTTCCTTGAATTCTATCTGCTTACTCTCATTCTCTTTAGTGACTTCTTCCCTTCCCTTCTAATACCTTTCCTCCCAAGCATCAAATAAATTTATAGGAGTAAACGGTAACTCAGCAGTCAAACAGAACAAGAAGTAACATGAGCAGCTTCAAAAAGCAAGGAAGAAAAGGAGTACAAACAATGCAGGACAGCCTAAATATTCAGGAGGACCTAGAGTCATCAGAAAAATTGTCATATAAAGAACTCAAGGAACACCTTGGACAGATGGAATGGAACCTTAAAGAGGATACGAGACAGCAAATTCAAGCAGCGAAACAACACATTGAGAATGAATTACATAAACAGATAAAAGAAGAAGTTAAGCATCTTTATCAGGAGATAGAGATTATAAAAAATAATCAAACAATAATTCTAGAAATGAAGGAAATGATAAACCAAATTAAAAACTCAATTGAGAGTATCACTAACAGAGTGGAGCAAGTAGAAGCCAGAACGTCAGATAATGAAGACAAAATATATGATCTTGAAAAGAGCCTAGCCAACTCAGAAAGGCTGGTAAAAAATCACGAGAAAAACATCCACGAGTTATGGGATAACATAAAAAAACCAAACTTACGAGTCATCGGGATAGAAGAAGGTACAGAGATTCAAACCAAGGGAATGAGTAACCTGCTGAATGAAATAATTACAGAAAACTTTCCAGAAATAAAAAAGGAAACAGATATACAAATTGAAGATGCATACAGGACACCGAGCACACAAAATCACAGTAGACCAACGCCAAGACACATTGTTATGAAGATATCCAATATACAGAACAAAGAGAAAATATTAAAAGCTACAAGAGGAAGGAGACAGATTACATTCAGGGGTAAACCAATAAGGTTAACAACGGATTTTTCATCACAGACACTGAAAGCAAGAAGGTCATGGAACAATGTATTTCAAACACTGAAAGACAATGGATGCCAACCAAGAATTCTGTATCCAGCAAAATTAAGCTTCAGGTATGACAACGAAATAAAAATCTTTCATGATAAACAAAAGTTAAAAGAATTTGCAGTCAGAAAACCAGCATTGCAAAGCATTTTGAGCAAAACACTACAGGAGGAAGAAATGAAAAACAATAACCAAAACCATCAGTGGGAAGTGCCTCAGTAAAGACAGAGGGCGAGGGGAAAGATAATCATGGAGAAACAAACTAAATTTTTTAAAAAAGGATGAATAATCAAACATGGATGGAAGTATAAACCATATATCAATAGTAACTCTGAATGTTAATGGCTTAAACTCTCCAATAAAGCGACATAGGCTGGTATCATGGATTAAAAAAACAAATCCAACAATATGCTGCCTCCAGGAGACACATCTGATTGGAAAAGATATACACAGGCTGAAGGTGAAAGGATGGGAAAAAATATACCATGCACACGGTCCTCGTAAGCAAGCAGGGGTGGCCATCCTCATATCGAATAAAATCGACTTCAAGACTAAGTTAATCAAAAGGGATAAAGAAGGACATTATATACTGTTAAAAGGAACCATTCACCAACAAGACATAACAATTATCAATATTTTGCACCAAATAATGGTGCTGCAACATTCATAAAACAAATTCTCCTCAAGTTCAAGAATCAAATAGACCACAACACAATAATTATGGGTGACTTCAACACACCTCTCTCACCATTGGACAGATCCTCCAAACAAAAGATGAATAAAGAAACTATAGAACTCAATACCATAATCAATAACCTAGACTTAACTGACATATATAGAATATATCAACCATCATCAAATGGATATACTTTTTTCTCAACAGCACATGGATCCTTCTCAAAAATAGACCATATATTATGCCATAGGGCAACCCTCAGTAAATATAAAGGGGTGGAGATAATACCATGCATTTCATCTGATCATAATGGAATGAAACTGGAAATCAATGATAAAAGAAGGAAGGAAAAATCCTACATCACATGGAAAATGAACAATATGTTACTGAATGATTAATGGGTTACAGAAGACATAAAGGAGGAAATCAAAAAATTCTTAGAGATAAATGAAAATACAGACACAACATATCGGAATCTATGGGACACAATGAAAGCAGTTTTAAGAGGAAAATTCATCGCCTGGGGGTCATTCCTCAAAAAAAGAAAAAAACCAACAAATAAATGAGCTCACACTTCATCTCAAAGCCCTAGAAAAGGAAGAGCAAAACAACAGCAAATGTAGCAGAAGGCAAGAAATAATTAAAATCAGAGCAGAAATCAATGAAATTGAAACAAAAGAAACTATTGAAAAAATTAACAAAACTAAAAGTTGGTTCTTTGAAAAAATAAATAAGATCGACAGACCTTTAGCCATGCTAATGAAGAGAAGAAGAGAGAGAACTCAAATTACTAATATACGGGATGAAAAAGGCAATATCACAACAGATGCTACAGAAATACAGAAGACAATTAGAAATTATTTTGAAAACCTATATTCCAATAAAATAGAAGATAGTGAAGACATCGATAAATTCCTTAAGTCATATGATTTGCCCAGACTGAGTCAGGAGGATACACACAATTTGAACAGACCAATATCAATGGATGAAATTGAAGAAGCCATCAAAAGACTACCAACCAAGAAAAGCCCAGGACCGGATGGGTATACAGCGGAGTTTTACAAAACCTTTAAAGAAGAATTAATACCAATACTTTTCAAGTTATTTCAGGAAATAGAAAAAGAGGGAGCTCTTCCAAATTCATTCTATGAGGCCAACATCACCCTGATTCCGAAACCAAAGACACCTCAAAGAAAGAAAACTACAGACCTATATCTCTAATGAACCTAGATGCAAAAATCCTCAATAAAATTCTGGCGAATCGAATACAAAAGCACATCAAAAAAATTGTGCACCATGATCAAGTAGGATTCATCCCTGGGATGCAAGGATGGTTCAATATACGGAAATCAATAAATGTTATTCACCACATCAATAGACTTAAAGATAAGAACCATATGATCATCTCGATAGACGCAGAGAAAGCATTTGACAAAGTACAGCATCCCTTTATGTCCAAAACTCTAGAAAAATTAGGGATATCAGGATTATACCTCAACATTGTAAAAGCAATCTATGCTAAGCCACAGGCTAGCATCATTCTGAATTGAGAAAAATTGAAGGCATTCCCTCTAAAATCTGGAACAAGACAGGGATGCCCTCTCTCACCACTTCTGTTCAACATAGTCCTCGAAACACTGGCCAGAGCAATTAGACAGACGAAAGAAATTAAAGGCATAAAAATAGGAAAAGAAGAACTTAAATTATCACTATTTGCAGATGACATGATTCTATACCTAACAGACCCAAAAGGGTCTACAAAGACCTAATTTATTAGAGCTAATAAATGAATTCAGCAAAGTGGCAGGATATAAAATCAACACGCATATATCAAAGGCATTCCTGTATATCAGCGACAAATCCTCTGAAATGGAAATGAGGACAACCACTCCATTCACAATATCCTCAAAAAAAAATAAAATACTTGGGAATCAACCTAACAAAAGAGGTGAAAGATTTATACAATGAAAACTACAGAACCCTAAAGAGAGAAGTAGAAGAAGATCTTAGAAGATGGAAAAATATACCCTGTTCATGGATACGCAGAACTAACATCATCAAAATGGCGATATTACCAAAAGTTCTCTATAGGTTTAATGCAATGCCAATCAAAATCCCAACGGAATTTCTTGTAGAAATAGATAAAGCAATCATGAAATTCATATGGAAAAATAAAAGACCCAGAATAGCAAAAGCAATTCTAAGCAGGAAGTGTGAATCAGGCGGTATAGCGATACCAGATTTCAAACTATACTACAGAGCAATAGTGACAAAAACAGCATGGTACTGGTACCAAAACAGGCAGGTGGACAAATGGTATAGAATAGAGGACACAGAGACTAATCCACAAAGTTACAACTATCTTATATTTGATAAAGGGGCTAAAAGCATGCAATGGAGGAAGGATAGCATCTTCAACAAATGGTGTTGGGAAAACTGGAAATCCATATGCAACAAAATGAAACTGAATCCCTTTCTCTCGCCATGCACAAAAGTTAACTCAAAATGGATCAAGGAGCTTGATATCAAATCAGAGACTCTGTGTCTGATAGAAGAAAAAGTTGGCTCCGATCTACATATTGTGGGGTCGGGCTCCAAATTCCTTAATAGGACACCCATAGCACAAGAATTAATAACAAGAATCAACAAATGGGACTTTCTTAAACTGAAAAGTTTTTTCTCAGCAAGAGAAACAATAAGAGAGGTAAATAGGGAGCCTACATCCTGGGAACAAATTTTTACTCCTCACACTTCAGATAGAGCCCTAATATCCAGAGTATACAAAGAACTCAAAAAATTAGACAATAAGATAACAAATAACCCAATCAACAAATGGGCCAAGGACCTGAACAGACACTTCTCAGAGGAGGACATACAATCAATCAACAAGTACATGAAAAAATGCTCACCATCTCTAGCAGTCAGAGAAATGCAAATCAAAACCACCCTAAGATACCATCTCACTCCAGTAAGATTGGCAGCCACTATGAAGTCAAACAACAACAAGTGCTGGCGAGGATGTGGAGAAAAGGGTACACTTGTACATTGCTGGTGGGACTGCAAATTGGTGCGGCCAATTTGGAAAGCAGTTTGGAGATTCCTGGGAAAGCTGGGAATGGAACCACCATTTGACCCTGCTATTGCCCTTCTCGGACTATTCCCTGAAGACCTTAAAAGAGCATGCTACAGGGATACTGCCACATCAATGTTCATAGCAGCACAATTCACAATAGCTAGACTGTGGAACCAACCCAGATGCCCTTCAATAGATGAATGGATAAAAAAATGTGGCATCTATACACAATGGAGTACTATGCAGCAATAAAAAATGACAAAATCATAGAATTTTCAGGGAAATGGATGGCACTAGAGCAGATTATGCTTAGTGAAGCTAGCCAATCCCTAAAAAACAAATACCAAATGTCTTCTTTGATATAATGAGAGCAACTATGAACAGAGCAGGGAGGAAGAGCAGGAAGAAAAGAGTAACATTAAACAGAGACATGAGATGGGAGGGAAAGGGAGAGAAAAGGGAAATTGCATGGAAATAAAAGGAGACCCTCATTGCTATACAAAATTACATATAAGAGGTTGTGAGGGGAATGGGAAAATAAAGAAGGAGAGAAATGAATTATAGTAGATGGGGTAGAGAGAGAAGAAGGGAGGGGAGGGGAGGGGGGATAGTAGGGGATAGGAAAGGTAGCAGAATACAACAATTACTAATAGGGCATTATGTAAAATTGTGGATGTGTAACCGACGTGATTCTGCAATCTGCATTTGGGGTAAAATTGGGGGTTCATAACCCACTTCAATCTAATGTATGAAATATGATATGTCAAGAGCTTTGTAATGTTGTGAATAACCAATGAAAAAAATAAATAAATAAAATAAATCTTTTGAAAAAAAAATACAAGTAACCCAAATTCACACCTACTAGTAAATGGATATAAAATTGTAGTATATCCATGCAATGGAATACTTAACAATTCAAGTCACTAATTACTGATATATCAAAAACATGGATGACTCTCAGGGGCATTTTGCTAAGTGAAAAAAAAAACAGATACAGTGATTGTATACATGTGGTTATATTTATTTAAAAACACATAAAAGGCATAATTGTGGTGGCAATAAGCAGTCATGTTTGCCAGATGCCAGCAATGGGGTACTGAGTTAACAAAAATTTTCTGTATTATGCGTTTGGTGATAGTTATATAACTGATCACATTTGACAAAACTCTTTAAATTGGATACCTTAAATTGGTAATTTTTTCAAATGTAAATTATACTTTAATAAAACTGAATAAAAAGTAATGTGAGTAATGCTAATGAGAATGGTGAAGAAAGACCTCTAGAACTCTGTTCCTTCATAAAAGCAATAAGAATACTGAAAAATATTTTCAAAAACAACCTTTTAAGAATACAGGAAATTAATACAATGTTGTCTGTTTTTTTTTTAAAAAAAATGGCGGAATGCATGTAAAAATAGTGAGCCCTATTTCTATGCCCCTTTCCCCAGCTCTGCAGGAGCTTTGAAAACCAACAGCCTCACAATCAGAGTAGCTAGGAAAATCAGCAGCCCAGAAGCCACCAGAGAAAGTAGAATAACTTTGTATCCCCAAACCTCTACTACTCAAGATTGTCATTTTCTGAACTTTCTAGAAGTTCTCAGAAAGCCTCCATTCACAGGGCTTATCTTTATTTAACTTGAATCTGAGTTCACAATTGAGAACAGCTTTTGACCCAGAGTGTTTGTCAAAGACAATCAGTGGCAATTTTTTAAACAATGCAGTTGCCTGAAATAGTGATAACGGTTGGGTCAAACAAGAAGGAGATCAAAAAAGTTTAAAGGAATAGCTGGGGGAATGAGATAGTGTCCACAGGGAACTTAAAAAAAATTCCAACATATTCTTAGGAATCTAGAGGGCCAAGCACATATGCAAGAACTGTATGCACACCCAGTAAAGACCTGGGAAGGCCCTAATCTCTTACCTTTGTCTGACCTAGATAATCACACAAACAGGAAGTGACTAATGCCATGTTTGTCAATTTCCTGCTGGAGCACTCAAGCCACATTGAAGCATGCACAAAATACTCCTTGGAAAAGTCTGGGAGACATATTGCTTAAAGGGATTTAAGGAAATCTCCACATTATCTTTTGCTGTTGGCTAAATTAACTGAGTAGAAACTTCAGTGGCCATACATGGCAAAGGATATAGACTAGATCATTAGTTGAGGGACATCAGTAAACAAATAATAACAAAAAACCCTGGGGAAGAAGAATCTGATTTTTAGTTGTCACATAATAATATTCAAAATGTCCAGTTTTAAACAACAACAAAAAACCCCCCACAAGATAGTATACATCAAAAAATTGATTCTAACATTTATATGGGGAGGCAAAAGACCCAGAAGAGCCAACACAATATTGAAGGAGAAGAACAAAACTGAGGGATTGACACTATTAAATTCAAGGCTTACTATTAAATAACAGTAATAAAGTGAGTGTGGTATTGGTAAAAGTATAGACAAACTGATCAATAGGATAACACTGAGAGCCCACAACAATTATAGACTAACAAAATATAGACCATTTACCTTTACAAAAAAACAATACAAAAGATAATCTTTAATGAAAGATAATATTTGAAATATCACATGCAAAAAAAAAATCAATCTAGACACAGACTTTATGCTCTTCATAGAAATGAACTTAAAATGAATTATAGACTTTTTGTAAACACAAAACTATACAACTTCTAAATGAGAACACAGGATAAAGTCTACATGGTTGTAGGTATGGGGTATAGTGTTAATCTTTTAGATTCAACATAAAAGGTGCAATCCATCGGGGGGGGGGAATTGATGAAGAACAAGACTTCATTAAAATTAAAAAATTCTGCTCTGAGAATGACACTGTAAAGAGAATGAGAAGACAAGCTATATACTGGGAGAAAATATTTGCAAAAGACTGTCCTGATAAAGAACTGTAAGCTACAATTTTTAAAATCCAACAATTAAGAAAACAAATAGCCCAATTTAGAAATGGGTGAAAGATTTGTACAGGCACCTTACCAAAAAAGATACACAGATAAAAAATAAAGCATATTAAAATATCTTCAACATCACATGTCATAAAGGAATTGCAAAGTAAAATAATAATGAAAACAAAAATCTAAAACACTGATGACAGAAACTCTCACTCATGCTAGTGAGAATACAAAATGGGTTAGCTACTTTGGAAGATAATTGAACAATTTCTCACTGCAAAACATACCCTTACTGTTTGATCTAGCAGTCAAGTCACATTCCTTGGTATTTACCCAAGTGAGTTGAAAATTTATGTCCATACAAAATTCTGCACAAAAGTATTATAGCAGCTTTACTCATTATTGCCAAAAATTGACAGCAATCAAGATGTTGTGAGAATTGATAAACTATGGTATAGCTGGACAATAAATTATTATTCAGCAATAACTAAGAAATGAGCTATTAAGTGATGGAAAGCATGGAGGAAACTTGAATGCATATTATTCAGTGCAAGAACCAATATTATAGGATTCTAGCTATATTACATTCTGGAAGAGGGAAACTATGGAGATAATGAAAAGATCACTGATTGCCAGAGATTAGGGAAAAGGAGAGAGGAACAGGCAGAACACAGAGAGTTTTTAGTAGTAAAACTATATGGTACTAAAAGGGTGGATACATGTCATTGTACATTTGTTAAAACTCATAGAATAAAACCACTAAGAGCAAACCTATGAACTTCGGCGATAATGATTTATCAGTGTCTGTTCATGGATGATAACAAATGTACCTCTCTGGTGGAGAATGTTGATAGTGGTGGAAATATGCATAATGGAAGGGATAAATGGGAGATCTGTTCTTGCCACTCATATTGGTTGTGAACCTAAAATTAATTGCTCTAAAGTAGTCAATTTAAAAAATGTAATCTTTATTTTATTGTTAAAAATAATTTTGTTTCTTGGACATTGAAATTACTGATGGAAAGTGATGTGTATTTCTTTTGTTCTCAGTCTACTTCCTCATTAGTTCTCAATCCTATCTACAAAATTATCATTATTGAAAACATCTTAGACATTCTGGGTATAATCTCAGTCATGCACACAAACCATGCATCTCCTCTGACTCTTGCCTTATGCCTAAGAGGAGAATATTTTAAAGTAGTCTGAAACTTTTTACACATTCCAGGCATAATGTAGTAATGGCCTGTGATTTATCTCACACAAAGCAAAATAAACAATGGCTAACTGCTCCAAGAATCAAACTGAATGAAACATATATTTCAGAGATATATGACAAAATTGTCTCTTTCTGATCTGGCTCCCATGGGTAAAAGAATGTCACATAGCAGAAGTATTCATTGCACCTGATAAAAACCACTGTGAAATTCTGGTGTGAGTGAGGCCAGCCTGCACTTCAGACAAATGTTTAGCATAGGAATTTGTTTGCATTTAACTTAATCCTAAGAAAGACGAAATCCTTTAGGTAATCCAAGTTGGTCTAATACTACTGCCTGGAAAACTGTTCTGCATGAACAAAAATTTCAATTATAAAATTTCTAATTGAATCTAGTGGATCAGAGTCTATCTTGAAACACAGAGCATGATATATTTTTCTTCCCAACACCATAAGTCCTAGAAGGAAGTATTACACATGGTAGTCGTTACAGGCTTTTCATTTTTAACTGAACATACTTTGTTTGTATGAGTCTGATCACTGATTTATTCTAACTAGTTGCAGTGGACCTTTGTGGTCAGAATAACAGATTTATTCTCCACCACTGAACATGACAGCTTGTGATCTGTATCTTATTTGCATCCCTACTGCCTATCAAAGGCACAGGGTCACAGTGAATCCATTCAGTTAATGTTTGCTAAGGAAACATTAGAGCTTGGCCAACTCCAGGGAGCTTTTGGACTGATCCTTTTATTTTCAGATGAGGAAACAAAGCCTCTGACAGGAATACTTCTTCAAGGGAGTCACACATTAGTAACAGATGAGGTAGAACTTCTTCCTGTCCAGTGATTTTATCTGCTTCTGTCTATCCAAGAAGAATTTTAGGAGGGCCTGGAAAATGAGGGCATGTGTCAGGTACCTGGCCCAGGCTACACAACAAATAGCTATTTCCTCCCCCACTCCTCTTTTTCCAGGAAAAGAGAAAACCCACAACACAGATGAGGGCTGTTTTGTTTGTGCTTAGAGCAAACTGGATTTGTATGTTAATATAAACAAAATAGTTTGCACCTTCAGAATTGTCCACAAAATCTGTTAATTTCTACTGTTGTCTTCAGAATCCTTTAGAATGGCTGATGTATGGCTAAAGGGGAAATAATGGTCTCATTTTAAGAGTGTGTGTTCTATACCAGGAAAAGGATAGGTTCTGGGAATACACAGACAAACAAGAGATGTTTTCTGCCCTTGGGGATCTCTTAGTTCTATGTGGAATATAAACATGTAAGAGAATAAGCAACTCAATTCCTAAAAGCATAAGGACAACACCTCCCACAGGAAGTAATATTTGAGCAGGGAAATGAATAAGAGAAACTTGCTACCTAGGCTAGAAGAATTACAAACAGAGGAATACAAATGTCATTTTAGATGTAGCAATTGGTGAGGGCAGTGTAGATAGAGGATGTGGACCAAGCAGATAAAAAGGGTGGTTGGAGATGGGAGTGAACCCTGAAAGGGAAGACAGTGGACACCACATGTTTGCCTATGAATTCAGCTCAGAGGGAAAGTGATTTAGGATATTTTGAGGAGAAAATGAATAATGTATCATCATGATATTCTCTAACAGGAAGAACCAACAATAATTTGGGAACTTAACTTTCTTCTGAGTTCTAGTTCAACTTAATATTTATTGACATCCTGCTCCGTACAAGGACATAAAATACCAAGCACCCAAAATATACAAATGAAGAAGATATAGTCCCCACGGTGGAGCCCTTAGGAACTGGTAGAAAGTCCCTCCATGCCTGATGACCACAGCAGGAACCAGGCAGTGGGCAACATAAAACTGAGTTGGGTACAACTCTCAGGGGCACATAGGAGGGAGGGTCAGAGAGACAGAAAGACCAGGTTCTGGGAAGATGGCCTGGACTATAGGAGGGGAGGGATCCTGCAGAAGAACAGGAAGGGAGGGCAGTGCATAGTGGGAGGGCTGCGGATTGTGAGCAGTGTGTTCCAGGAATGGAGGGTAAAGGGAGAAGCACCGAGCCCAAACCCACTGGGCATAGAAGCCTGGGCAAACCACAGAAATCTCCATCATATTTTAGACACATATTTTACACTTGAACTGCCAGACTTCAGATTGGACATGAAGTCACTCATGCTGATTTCATGGACAGTTTCCTGGGATAGTTCTAAAATTTCTGCCAAAGGCATGTGAAAAATAACAAGAAATGAACAAAAGAGTCCACCTCTTTGAGACAATTTTGAGTCAAGCCCAGCAGCCTGAACTTCTCACCCTGGGTTCCTGTGTCAGGGCAGTGGACCTAGCACGGAGTGTCCTGGGTGGGGCCCTCAAAGACATTCAGGAACCAAGTCACTGAGGACATACTACCGACCCAGGGATCAAAGGCGAACAAGTCCAAGCAAGTTAGGGGCCAGCTCCTCCTCTGGGCTGTAAGCCACAGGGCATGGGAAAGGGCTCTGTGCTGATGGGGTTTAGCAAACACTGATTCTGGAGAGCAGAGTGGTTATGCTACGCCAAACAGACAGCTCTGGTATGTAATCCCTGACAGCAGGGCCTTTTGAAAGTCACAGACCATCAGTAGGGGGCCTATATGGTGTCTGCAGGAAGTAAAAAATATGAGTAGTAAGAAATCAGCAAGTCGCTGTCATCATGACACTGCAGAGTCAGTCTGGAAATGTCATGCCTATGTTCTGCCTTCTGGCTCTTTCACCAAATGTTCAGGCTGCAGCAGGAAAAGTGACCTTGAACCCACAAACAACTGCCCCTGGATATTAGCTGAGATGTGGGAGAAAAGTGGAGGCCATGGTTAGCTGTGTGAAGAAAAGTATGCCTAGGTTGTCAGAAGAGAGGACATAGGTGAGGCCTTGTGTAAGGTCATGTAACTTGCATGAGAAAATAACGTTAAGTAAGTTATATATTCTAACTAATGATCAAAGTTTCAAATAATAGCATAACTATATTGGCCAATCAGTAAAGGATGACAACCAAAGAGGCCCAAAGGTAAATGCAGGGATGGGGTTTCCTTAGACTTAGAATTTCAGACAAATTTAATATTCATATATGCTTGCTTTGGAGTGTGCTTAGCTTTTCAACCAGACAACAACTTCAACTGATCCAGTAATTTCACTAGTGAAAACCAGTCCAAGTTGAAATAAGGGTCACGGCCAGACATTTCTGAGAGAGGTTCAAGAACTGAAAGCAAAACACAAACAACTCAGTGGGAACTGGAGGGTTTGGAAGCCTCTGTTCACTGACATAACACAGCGGGGCTTCTCTTCTTCCCCTCCCCTGTGGATGAGGATTCTCCAGGCTCAATCTCCTTCTGTTACTCTTCTCCTGCCCCCATCTCCAGTGACCTTGCTACTCTTAGAATCTTCAGACCCTCAAATGCTGACTATTTCAGTCTCCAATGAGGTCCCTGTCCATTCAACTGTACTGTGGATATCTCCACCTATCTCTGGTCCCCCAAGCAGATCTGTTCTTCTTAATTTTCCTTCTGGCCACTTCTTGAACACTCATCAGCCCCCTGGACCTGCCAGGGAGGTGGATGTTCCCTGTCTCAGGGATGGGCATCTCTGCCATCCAGCTTAAACAACAGTAGGTACCACATCTATTCTTCACAGGTTGTGGTGACAACTAAATGGGTGCACACAACTTAGTGCATTGTGGCCCTCACTACATGCTACCCATTTTCTGGCAAAGCAAGGCATTTTTTAAAAACATTGCTAATGTAATACAAACACCTAAAATGCATATAGAGAGAAGTGTTAAATATTAAAAATATGAACTCCTTCTTTGTTCACTCTCTTGCCTGATTTCATAGTTTCCTGTGTATTCTTCCTGAAAGTTTTGGAATCACAAAGTCACCTTGAATAGCTTGTTAGAAAAAGGCACAGAAGAGGCTATTTTAAAACACAAAATCAATGTTTTCATGCAAAATAATGTATAGAGAAATTCCCTGTTTTGACCCCTTAGGTCTGTACCTGACTGTACACCTAGCTTATTCTCATATTGCATAGGCTATCTCAGTGGTAAGGTTCATGGTGGGAGTGGGGATGAGGATAAAGAGACCTTTTCTAAACATTAATTTAGAACAAAACTTTAATATTCAAAACAGTCACATCAATGTTCTTATGAAATAATTCCTACTAGCAGTGTTGTTGTGGATAATCCCTACTAGCATTTACTAGATATTGGTGGGCAAATTATTTTATAGCCTGTTTCTTCCTCTGTAAAATGGGAATATGTTAGGGCCTATCTTATAGGGTCGCTAGGAGAATTCAGAGTAAATATTTGTAAAAATGCTTAAGAGAAGAGCCTGGTACAAAGAGAGTATTTTATTAGTGTTTTAAAGAAATAAAACAACTGATCATTGGGAATTGTATTTATTTGCAGACCCAAAATTTTAAAAGTGGAAGAGTACTGTAAGGATCAAGTAATCCCTTGTTTTCTTTGCCCACTGACTTGTCCAAAGACTTAGTCTAATTAATAATCATCCTATATTATTATATGACACAATAATTCAATATATAATATTGTGCATTTTCTGTGATAAACATTCTAGAAGGGAAAATATTTATAATGTTATCAACATTCATAAAGACTAGCATTATTTAATATTATTAATGTTATTTAACATACTCAAATCAAATATGGGCCTTTGCATGTAGAGCTGAACTGCAAATATCATTCTCATTAGGTGCCCTTCCTTGTTCCATATGAAACTCAGTGTTATATATTACTCTTTTAAATATAAAGGGCAAAAATACACTGCACAGTCCTAACCAAATCCATAGCTATATCAAACAACACTGAACACTTTGGATGCCCTTATTTTACAATGATATAATTAATTAGCATTTATTAACAAAACAAATTATGCAGATATTTAACTAATACCCACTTAGAAATCCAAGGTCTATGTTAGCAGCCTGAGTGAACACTGTAAACATACCAAAATGCTAATAAAATATGTTACTTCTCTAAAAAATTTCATCCTGGAGCTTTGGTTTGCTGTAATTTGCCTTAAAGTTGACAAACTTTTCAAGCCAGTTTGATACCTTGATTATCCCTACAATCTGAAAGAGTTATGGTTTCGTTCATTTCACTTAGATTCAATTTGCAATGAGCTTTCCATGACTTACAAGAGAAAAAATTTTAAGTTAAGGATTCAATAAAAAACATCCAAAGAGAATTTTAACTATGGTTGCTAAAATAATAGCACAGTCTTATGAATTGTAGTAATAAACATTTCTAAGAGTGCCTACTGTGCACTGGTCCTGTTAGCCTTGCTGAAGCTACAGTGAAACTCAGCTCTCTTTCTGGAATTTCATGCCTTAACAAAGACAGAAAACTTATCTAGTTTCTGGGGACTAAAATTAAGAGCTGCAAAAATTAAAAAAAGAAAATGAGATCTACACATCCACATATTTGGAGCCAGTCCTGGCCCTTCCTGCCAGCTGTACCCTTAGTACAAAATATATACATTTCCAAGCCAATCAAAAAAAGGTGGTAATTCTTCAGTATATTGGGACCTAGCACATTAGCTGCCTGTCGACACAGGAGAGACATTTGCAGAAAACCAAAGGTAAGAAAAATTCTTGTCATTGATACCATTCATAGAAGACTTCCAGCTCTCCTGTCTTCTTTAGTGTACCTGGCAGAGGCTACCCTGCCCTCGGGCTAGGATTTTTCTACAATTCTGCAGTATCTCAGCATTTCAAATGTGTATAAGAACTGTACAGCCCACGAAGCTTTAAAAATAAAACAGGAGACCAGCTCTATCTCTGTGTCTACAGTGCATAAGGAAGAAAATGAACAAAATTGCAACCTCTTACTGCTCTTTTGGCATTAATCATGACTTACCATCCTGAGTGGGTGAGTGTCTAATTAACCACTCATCAATCTCAAAGTTTTAAAAGCGCTGTCATTCCCCTCGGGCTGGAGATCTTCTGCCTACTTTCCGCTATTTGCAAGGCAGGAAATCTGTGTCTTGATGGAACTCACAGGAAGGGAAAGAAACTCCATGCTGCTTCTTTTTGGCCAAGCCACCTCCATCTGTCTACCTCCTCCATCTGCTCCCTTTGATCCACCCTGGGTGTGATTACTCCTTTGGCCTCTGTCTACCCACAGCTCCTGAGGCCCAAGAATTTCAGTTCACACACCTCTAGCCAAATGTTTTTCTTGCTTCATAATATTTTTGGAGACATAGTTGCCCTAAGAATTCTTCCAATTATAACAAACTCCTGTCACTCTAACAATTTTTACACAAGCTGGGCTCTTATTAGGAGCGCTTCAGGGTCTAGTATTGCTGCCCTCCCTTGTGTTGATGTAGTAATGTATTTTGGGGTACAAATGTATGGATTTTTCTGCAGCTGTGTCTTGATGGGTCATGTATTCTACAAGAGAAGACTTCTTGATTTTTCTGGCTAACACAAGTATTATTACTCAGAACTTTATACGTCTACATGATTTCATATTAATAGTACTGGCTCATTCCCATAACACATCTGAAAGACATTTTTTAAAAGTGTAGACTTTGATGGAAAAGTCCATAACTTATTCTAAGCATTTTGGATCATATTCAGCAGTGAGTAGATAAGGATTTACCACCCGCATGTTTGAGATTCAAAGCTTGACCCAGTAAACCATATACGTCATCCTGTGAACAGAATTGCACAGTCTTTGTTCCTGAAATTTTGATTTTAAAATATGTTATAGAATTTTTATTCTTGGTTTAAAATTCAGTCTTTCATTAACATTTTAGAGATTAAATTCTAAGTAAAGTACAACAAAGCTACTGGACGTAATGAGTGAGTCTGGAAAGATTGCAGGATTAAAGGACAATATATGAAAAATACATTCTATGAACAGACAACTAGAAATTGAAATGATAAAAGGTAGTACTATTTACAACACAATCAAGAAATTCCTAGGTACTATGAAATATGTATATGTAATATCCGTATGCTGAAAACCAGAAATAACTGGTGGAAAAAGCAGAGACCTAAACATATACTGTTTTTAGACATATACTGTTTTTAGAACAAAAGAGTAAATATTAAGGTACCAGTTCTTTCCAAACTAATATACAGATTCATCACAATTCAAATCAAAACCCCAGTGAGATTTTTAAAATAGATACTGACAAGCTATTTTTAACATTTATGTGGAAATGCAGAGGAACTAGAATAGCCAAAACATCCTGGCAAGGTAAACAAAAGTTAGAGGACTCACTATTGAATCCCAAGACTTATTTAAAGCTAAATAATCAAGGCAATGTCAAATTGATGAAAGGATAGACACATAAATAAGTAGAGCAGATCTGAGCTGCTAGAAACACATACATATATGGTCAAAGCAAAGAGCATTGTCTAGTTAACATGGAGCTAAAACAATTGAGTATTTTGGATATTAATATGCAAAAAAATGAATCTTGATCCACACTTTGCATATTAATCAACTCAGAATGGATCATGTATAAATACAAAAGTTATTAAATATATAAAAGAAAATGTAGGAAAAATAATCATGACCTTATGTTAAGCAAAGACTTTAAAAACATAAAATAATAGATAAATTAGACTTTAGCAAAATTGGAAATGTTCATTGTATGAAAGATACTGCTAAGATATTAAAAAGACAAGAAATGGACCAGCAGAAAATATTTTTAAAACATATATGTATATACACACTATATATATAGTATATATAATAGTTTAAATTATATATACATATATATCTCCCCCAGGCATTGAACCCAGGGGTGCTCAACCACTAAACCACATCCCCAGCCCCTTTTATTTTTTATTTTGAGATAGAGTCTTGTTAAGTTGCTTATCTCCTTGCTAAGTTGCTGAGGCTGTCTTTGAACTTGGGATCACCTCCAGAGTAGATGGGATTACAGGCATGTGCCATCATGCCCAGAAAACATTTTAAAACATATCTGACACAGTATTTGTATCTAGGACAAAAATCTATCAAAAGTCAACAATAGAAAACAAACAATACAATTAAAAACGGGCAAAAGTTTTTAAAATTATTTTACAAAGAAGATAGATGTCAAATAAGTACGTGAAAAGATATTCAATATTATTAGTCATTATGAAAATGTAAAATACATATGTAATGTAAATTAAAATCAATGCAATAATATTAGAAATCTGTAAGAAAGTCTAAAAACAAAACAAAAACTGACAATAATGAAGTATAGCACAATTATAACTCTCATGTATTGTTAGTGGAAATACAGAAGAGTAGGGTAACTTTGGAAATATTTACTGGTTTCTTAAGTTAAAAACAGATTTGTCATATGGCCCCCACAGTTTCATTCCTAAGATTTTATTCAAAAGAAACGAAAACTTATGTTCACTCAAAAACTTGAATATGAATGCTCAGAATGCCTTTATAATAATCCAAAACCAGCATATACCCCAAAATACTTCAACTGGTGAATAGATAAACAAACTGTGGTATATCCATACACTCAGAAATGAAACAGAATGAACTACTGAAAAACATAACAACGTGAGTGAATCTTAAATGCATTACACCAAGGGAAAGAAGAGAGGCTAAAAAGGCTACATACTGTTTTAATTTCCTTTGTATGATACTCTGGTAAAGGGAAAACTATAGGCAGAAAAAAATAAATCAGTAGTTGCTGAGATTGGAAGTAGGGGTAGAAGTTGACAATTAGAACCAGGGTACTGGGGGGTGATGGAGCTGTTCTGTGTCTACACAGTGGTGGTGGTTTTATATGACTGTAGGCATTTGTCAAAACTCAAAAAAAAATGTGCACTAAAAATAGTGAATTTCACTTTATATATACACCATACTTCAATTTAAGGAAAACACTCCATGTATGTATGATATAAACTACACTCTACTGCCACGTATAATTAAAAAGAACAAATAAAAAAATTTAAGAAAAACATTAAAAAATTTAATGAGAAAAGGTAATGTAATATAACTTAAAAAAATAAAACTTTTCTTTCTTTTTTTTTTTTTCAGTGCCAACTAGCAATTAACATGCTCAGCGAACAATAAGAGAAAACACTCAGGATGAGGTACTGGCTGAACAGTACTGAGTGAAATGAATGCTTCTGAAGAGGAATATGCTCCTGCATGGCAGGTACCTTTAACAAGAAGACAGAAAAAAACACTTTTCCAATTCATTACATTTAAAGAATCACAACCAAATCATCCATTCAACTCTCAAACTCTCAAAAATGGCATTTTGTGCGTATTTGTTTTCTAGTTCAAATAGCCTGTTCCTGTTCAAATTTATGAAGAGTTCTTAGCTCTTCTACCTGTCCAGATTGTTATCTTGAACTTGAGCAAACTCACAGTATTGCTTTCTTGAACATTCAAGGATATTTTTAAATACAAATCTATTTTCACATAGGAACCATGAAGTGACTGACTTGGGATCACAAAAATATTTATGTCAGAAGATTTAGCAATCCTAAAAATAAGATGATTTTACATACTTCTAATGTGCATTGGTTTCTCCTAATGTTGACAAGCTTTGGTCATCATTATTTTCCCCTCACACTACCATCTTTTGTATACTAATGCAGAATGTACTAGAAAGAACCCTGCACTGAAGGTCACTGATATTGGATTTAAGGTGCTTTCCAACTTGTAACAAGCTATACTACCTTAGTGAAATAACTTATTGCTCAATAACTAATACTCACCTCTACCTCTAACCTTTCTCCAGTGCCTTCATTAGGAAATTTCAGAATCTTACAGACAAAGATCTCCTCTTATGCAGAATATAGATTATATTGAATGCTTTAGTAACCAAACAGTAATGTTACTTATTTGTTCATGTATTCATACCTCACTTATTTCACTAGGTTTCTCCAATTCCACTATAAAGTGTTTAAGAGGAGAGAATTATTCATACATACATCTTTTTCTCCTATAGCATCTATCACACTGCAAAATCTTCAATATGCTGGTTTGCTGATGATATAATTATTTGGCTTTAGATTTTCTAATTTCAGAATAATCAATTAACTTTGCAAAAAAGAATATAGTCAAGTGTGACAAACTCATGGAGGTTTCTAGAGCCTTTCCTGACCTCTCATGCTAGGCCACCCCTATCGTTTCCTCCCACTATCTCATCTATGTCTTCCAACTTCCAACTTATGCTTATATCCTCATCCTATTTTACTTTTCGGGGGATGGTGGTACTAGGGATTGAACTTAGGTGCACTCTCCCAGTGAGCCACATCCCTAGCCCTATTTTGTATTTTATTTAGAGACAGGATCTCACTAGTGTAGTGCCTCACTAAATTGCTGAGGCTGGCTTTGAACTTGCAATCGTCCTGTCTTAGCCTCGAGAGCCACTGGGATTACAGGTGTGCACCACTACGCCTGGCCCTATTTTACTTTTAATAGCATTTAACACATTCTGAAATAACCTTTCCTCTTCTTTCTCTCTTCTCTTCCTTTTTCCTAATCCAGTGTCTCCGGTTTCCTACCAGAATTTAAGTTCCATGAAAACATGAATTGATCTTGCTCACTGTAATATACTCAGAAACTTGATCTTGTCCAAAACATAATAGGGATAATAATTACATAATACATATTTACTGAATTGTTAAACTTGTTCCTCAATTTAGTATACCTACTGGAGGCTGACCAATAGAAAGAAAGAAAACCACTTCACATGATTTACCTGCAAAGAGGTTCTACAAGGTCCTTTTCAAGAAAATCATGATCATTCTTGACACCCACAATGTTGATGGGAAATTGTGAATCTGAGGGAGAAAAAGGGAGAGACAAAGAGGTTCATGCGCCTTGTTTTATCTGAATGGGTACCAACATATTTGGGTCACTAAGGTCTGTAAAAGCCACAGAATTTAATAGCAGTTAGGATCAATTACCACTGTTGGTGTTGTTTAATATAGCAGATAATTTTTATCACAGTGAATGCTTTTGAGAGTACAATATAAATGTGAAATATGAGAATAATCAAATGCTTGACCTTGGGTAGAATTAAATACTAAGTGCCTACATTTTTATAGCTTATCCTTATTATAGACATCCTGAGGCTGATTAGGGCTTGGAGGAGAGCTTTTATACTCTCACCAGCCTCCTAAAGTGTAGGTCACTGACTTCTGTCCTAATGATTCATGGAATGCTTAGTATGGCAGATTTTCTTTTTTCCTTCAAAAAGGACATTTCCCAAAATACCCAAAGTTCAATGGACTCAAATGTTTTCTTTTGTAGCAAAATCTTGAGTCACTTTGAAGTGCAAGTAAAATGCTCAAACGATTGATTCTATCAAAAGAGAAGGAAAAATTTCAATAACATGACTTTTCTCCAACAGACAATCCATGCCGGCTTTGGAGGTCAATGATAATCTTCAAAAACATGGAATTAATTTTAGTCAACTTACTGATGTAGGTAAAAATCAGGAGATCATTGGGCATAGAGATCATCATCAATTTTAACAATGTTGGTTCATTCTTTTTCATCTTATATTCTGTACTGCCTATACCTTGTCAGTCATGATAAATCTAATGGTATCTAAATCTCAGTGTGCACTGGAAACAGAAACAATTTCTCTTCTGTCAAAATAATAATAATAATAATAATAATAATAATAATAATAATAATAATAATAATAATGTGTTTAAATTCCAGATGGTCCCAAAATGAAGACTTGTCTCATTCTATCAGCAAGTGTGTTGTAGTAAGGAGTAGACACTGACCCCAGGGGTCCTGGCTTTGAGTTCTGATTACTTCTTAGCTATGAAACTGGGGGCAAGATACTTGCCTTTCTTTGGGCCTCTGTTTCCTCATCTATAAAATGGTGATGGTGATAATTATAATATCCACCTCATGGCAGTGTTGTGAATATTAACATATAATATAAGTAATGTGCTCTGAAGAATACTTGACACATAGCCTTATAGAAGTACTTGGTCTTGTTACATTTAGTCTATACAAGTGTCTTAAACCAAATCAGAGAGGCACAGGAGCTAAGCTATCTTTACCTCTTAGATATTTATGGAATCTTTAACATTTAAATCTCATTGTATTTTAAGTTTATAAGAGATTGTACATTATGGAAAATATGCTCATTAAGGATCAAGGATTTTAGTTCTGACAGCTTCCTCTTTGGAAATGCCATTTAAGCTCAACCTTAAGCTTCTCATTCCTCATTAGTAAACTGGTGAAAATGGGAGTGAGGGAGAATTGCACAAACCATTTAAACCTTAGAAGATTGTTCCTTGTCTAAAAGGTGACAATTCTATGAAAACTTTTACCAGAGATCCTAGATCACAAACACATGCAGAAATAAGCTCTCTTTTATCTTTTCAGAATTTAAGTGAGAGAAGTAAAATGCTCTGCTTTTAAATATAAAACTGAGCTTCCAGATGAAGGGATAAAGTTGCCTCTAAGTAAAAATTAATTTTGTTGATTATTTTCATTCTACATAAATTTCATGCCATCAGGAGAGAAGTCAGCAATGTTTAGTGTGCTGGGTACCCTCTGGGTAGTCCTGCAGACCTACCCTCCATTTCTGTTTCTCTGTGCCCTGCTTTGTGCCCTATTGGGATATATGACATTCCAGGGACCCGTGCCCTCTGGCTTCCTTTCATGTTTGATCAGTGGGAAGCCCTGACTGGAGTCTGAAAGAGGAGCGTAAGGTCAGGATAGTTATCCTCTGGTTCTTGACAGTGAAGGCTGCCCAGGGCCAGCTGTGTGCTCCCAAGAGTCTCTTCTAGTCTCCTCTCCCCTGGGCTCTGGCACCTCTCCTTTCCTGCTTTGGGTTTGGTATGACAGCTCTGTTGCACTGCTCCTCATGGATTCCATATCCTGTCCACACCTTTGTAATGAACCCATTAGCAATAATCCTTTGCAGATGAGCTCGACTATGCCATCTGTTCATTGCTGGGTTCCTTACAAATACACTTCGAATAAGGACCATTCAACAAGAAGTTAAAAGTTGTGGTTGTTTTTTTATATATGTAGAGGTGAACAGAAATAAAAGAAATTACAAACCAACTAATTCTGAGACTTCTAAGAAGTTTTAACAACTGATTTATTGCAGTTTTAAGAAAATGAGCATAGCAGAGAAAAAGCCAGGAAAAAGGTACGGAAAAGCTGCTGATGGCAAAACCCTGGAAGGAAAACAGATGTGGGGGTTTCTGGTAAAGAGATGAGCATTGTAGTGGGAAGCAGAAAGAAACCGGGCTTGGGAAGAGATTCTCATTTCTAAGTTGGTATCAGGATAAGCCTTGAGCATTGCAAAAGCTGAGGGGACAAGAAACCAAAGCAAAACAGTAAAAGACCTGGAAAATAAAACGATCCATATGGTTCATTTTGAATTTCATTCTCTTTGTAAAGAACAAAGAGAAGGGCTGAACGTACCTTCGTATAACTGTGCGTATTGTGGGAACCCAGCAGCCCGCAGCCAGTCACATGCTTCCTTTGCCTCAATTTCTGAAAAATATGAGAAAAAGAAAATCGTGAGTTCAACAGGCACACCCCAGCACTCTGTCTCCTTCATTGAGAAGATGCTAGTGAGCTTTGTGCAAGTTGTTACAAGGCAAAATTGTTCTCAGGTAATTCTGTATAAGTCGCCCCATCCCAAAATGAGCGTAAAATGAACAGGCAACATAAAGGACCTTGTTATGTAAAGTTATCTTCACTGTAGATCCATAAGTATGGAGGTAATAACAAAACCACAGAAGACAGAACATAAAGGTTGAGTTTCAGGCAGGGAAAAATATCTTATTATACACCAGGGAACCAGGGGAGTAGGTAGGAGGAAGGAAGACTTCTTTATAATCCTCTTTTTAATGGCTTTGTTTGAGTTTCCAAGATAAGGTTAAGGGTATTTATTCAACATTCCTTTATTCTTTCACTCTTGGAATAAATCCTTCAGGCAACCATTGAAGGGTCACCCAAAGGACCACCCAACCACCTGCCTGGGAAAGCTGTGGTGTGAGATGGGAGGAGTCCAGTGTGTGAATCAGGTCACCGTTCGACCTTATGAATCCTGATCATTTCTCAGCCATAACTCTGTTAAATAAACATGACTCTGAGGGAAAAGAAATTCATCTGTCAAAAGTCTAGTTTCTCCAAACAAAATCAAACAGCTGATTGTAACAGGTCTCTACCAAGGAGCTTCTTCTGCTGTTGGGATGGGCCCACCACAGGTGAGTGCATTTCCATTTACTGTGATGTTTGGTTTCCCCAGAGCCAAAGCTGGAGAGTCCAGGGCCTTCTTAGGACCACTGTGCAGAATCCATCTGCACTAACATTGGCCATGGGCTTGAGACTGTACCTGTATGGTGAAAGCTCAGTATAGTATAATGTTTGATATGACAAAGACATTTGGTATATAAGTTAGGAAAATAGAACAAAGTCCAGTTCTCACTCCCTAAAACAAAGAGCAAAAGTTATATCTCTGACCCACTGATCTGGTTAGACCTAGATTGAAATTTGTCAGTAAATTCAAGGAAGCAGAGCCTTTGGTGATTCCTGCCCCAAAGAGTTTGTTTCTTTGGCATTCCTTAATCTGTTGTCACCCCAGGGACTGTCAATTTCTAAATTTGAGTTCTATCCCTGATGTGTGACCAGCACAGATCCAACATGTTCTCATTCCTGCCACATACATGTTTCAGAAATACCTGGGGTACCAAGTTGGAAATAAAAGCTTTGGAAAATATTTTTACTAAAGAGGAGGGTCTCTGTTTCACAAAGGCTGTTCAAACCAGAGCTTTGGCTACATAATGCTGCACTGGCTAACCTGTGCTTTCCCTTTGGAAGGTGCACAGGGCAATTCATGTATTGCCTGCAGGTTCTGTTCAGTACTCGTTTGAGAATCCTTATGTGAAGGCTTTTACTCTGATAATCACAGACTATTTCACAGTAAATAGAAAAGGCACCTTCTATTTGTTACACTTAGAAAATGTAGTGAGTCTCTACTGAGTCATAGATAAATTGATGCCCTATAAATTTTCAAGCTTGAGATTTGCTTTCCGCTTCAATACGATACATGGGTAATAATGAGAAAATAACTAATTTCTAGACATGCTTTAAATTTGATTATGTGACAGCAAACTTTAGAGAGAAGCACAGAATTTTGTATTTTCTATTTAAATTACATCAATACTTTGTCTTTTTCTATTTAATTATCACTTTTACTATGATCAAAATGTAGTGTTAAACAAGAGAATTTGAGAGAGCCAGGCCATGAAGAACAAATGAAGGGGACCCAGAAGATAGGGGTTATACAACACAGAAGCTCAAAGGAGATTAGGAAGTGAGAACAGGAATCAGTATGCACTCCACCAGGCTGGGGATGGGAGGGATGACAAGGTGGGGAGAAGTGGACAGCCAGGGGTCCTTCCAGAAAAACTTTTGGAGCTAAAAACTCTGGTTGGGCAGTGGGATGGGGCTGAGGCTAGATGGGGAGAGGCTGGGGTTTTTCAATTTAAAATGAAATGATAATTTCATTTCATTTTTTCCCCAAACAAAAGCAACATTGATAATGAATTGAAATCTTAAAATCTTATTCGTATACAAATATGAATAACTAAATCTTCACCATAACCCAGATAAACCAATTGCTCAATGGACTTGTTTTTTGTTTGTTTTTTAAATGGGTAGGCATTTATCTTTTAGGTGGGAAAATCAAATGGCAACAGAGTAACTCTAAAACACTCCCCGACACTTGAGCTTCTTGAGCCACATTGCTCCCACACTTAACCTTACTGTCTATTTACGAAGTGTCCCTCAAACACATGCTATCTTTCCCATTCCCTTATAAGACCCAACTATATGCTATCTTCCAAAGACATCTTGTCTCAGTTGAAGGCAAAACAAATCTTATTTACTGGTCAGTGATGAAGCAAACAAACAAAATTACCTGGCACAATTAACCACTCTCAAATTTGATTTTGCATATGAAATTGAGTTGGAGGCTCTTGCAATTTCTATTGATACCCTATAGTCCCTACTAACACCTATCAGCCAAACACTAATGTTTTCCCCAGGCCTGTTATAGTGGCCCATACAGGAAAATTCAAAAGGAATCATATTGCCAGTGTCATCATTTCACAAAGATTTCCCTAATGAGATTTAAATGACATTTGAGGAGAAAAGTATGAAAATTTCCTTTCTTAATGTGCTCTTGTTAGCCAGCATCATATTACATAAAAGCACTAAGAGCTATTAAAATCACATTTTAACAATTTAATTTGTTTTCCATTTAACTATTACCTGCCCTGTAGTAGCTCCGGGGTTACAAGACAGAGCATCAACTCATTGAAACTTTCTTGCTGAAAACCTGAGTTATGGAGTGGAACTAGAGAATGCCACTGGACAGAGGAGCCTGCAGATCTCTATGAATGTTACTGTGCTATAGTAGTTCTCCCTTATACATGGGAATATGGCCTAAGACTTCCAGTGAATGCCAGAAACCCTATATCAAACATGGCATATACTATGGTTTTTGATCTAATAACTGAGATGCCTACTAAGCAACTAACAGGTAGGTAGCTTATATATAGCATGGTTATACTTGGACAAGAGGCCAATTCATATCCCAGGTGGGACAGAACGAGATGGTATAGGATAGTATGAGATTTAATCATGCTGCCAGGATAGTGTACAATTTTAAACAAATGAATTGTTTATTTATGGCACTTTCCATTTAACATTTTCTAACTGAGGTTGACTCTGAGTAACTGAAATTGTGGAAAGTGAAATTGTGGGTAAGGAGAGGGGACAATTGTACTTTGCTGGGGAAAATGCTATTCATTTGGCTGGTTATTATGACAGCATTTCAACAGAAGTTTTGTAATTAGTCATTCCATTTTGGTTTATAGTAGGTATCTGTTTTTGCCTGCTCAACATTCTTCCCTGCTTCTCCTGATAATAGAACCTCTCTATGTGAGGAACATCTTTTGTATGGTTTAAGAGGGGGTGAGAGCTCTTGCCCCTCACCACATGCCTGATCCTATAACCACTACCCACCTGAGAATGTCCTGCTTCTCTAAGCAGCATCTCTCTGCCTTTAGTCTATGAAGATTAAGGAGCTTTGGGACCTTAGGTCAACAGTCATTTTGGGAATGAAATCAACTGGTTGAAAGGGGGACACACAGTTTTTCACTTGGTGGCTTGATCTGCACAAAAACCAAGCAATCCTTTTCATTTGGTTTACTCACAAATTCAGTAGGTGGTTTGGTGCTAGGCACAATTTCCTGCCACCTGTCTGCCATTCCACTTGAGGCAAAATCACTGTTTTGCCTCAGTTGCTTTTACCTAAACCTAGGAGCAAATTTGCTGTATTCAATTTAGATTTGTATCTGATTGACAGCCAGTTGTTTAGAATAAAATGTGAACCTGATTGACAGCAGTTGCTCAGAAAATGACATCACCTTTATTCAAAGACAGACCTGGTAAGAGAGGCTAACTCACTGGAGCCTGAGGGAGGGGACATTCCTATGGGCATGAGAACAAAGCCACTACGGAAACATACCCGGGCCAATGATATGTTTTTACAAAGCATTATCATGTTTCTTAATTATACATGTTCAATTTTAAAAGCTTATAAAAGAAAATTCTGAAAGTCACAATAAAAGGAAAAAATCAACTCTTGTCCCATTACTAACACATAATTTGATGTATGTTGTCAAAGTGGTAATATGGTAATAATATCTTAGGTTGACTGCTTTTTTTAACATAATTATACATCGTGAATACTTTCCCATACAATGACATTGTTTATAAAAAAAAGAAAATTTACTTTGTTTTGGGAATGATGCTTATTTTTTAAATATCTGATTTTTGAATAACGCCAAATTGTATTTTACTGCTGGGAGGATGTAACATGAAGGGAGCCAAGAAAAAATACTTCAGCAAGACCTTCTCAGTGCAGAAGGCTGGAAGTCCATGAGAGATTTACACCCTGTTTCTTTCAAGAATTCTTTAAAGAATTGTTAATTTAGTGATTTTGGATATGAACAGTTGAATGTACAGAGCTCAGGAGGACCTCAGTCAAGTAAGGAATTATATTGAGCACAGAAAATTTGCAGGCCAGGTTTGCAAGCTGTGTCTCAAGTTACAATCTCATTGTATTTTTAAACTGGTGCTTCTGGCATGCTTCAGAACAATGTGTTCTCCTAGCTGAGCATTTTAAGTACATTTTGGTTTATATTATTCTCTGCATAGCAAATACATTCTTCCACAGATAACCCAAAGGTATTGGGTATTCTAAATGACCAAAAATTCAAATCAAGACCAAATTAAAATTTATTATCATAAGACATTTAGTTGGCTAGAAGGAATCTGCTTTACTGTGTAAGTTTATGCAAGCACATACAGGCATATGTTGTTTTTACAAATCTTGAATTTTCAAGGACAAACCGGCTCCAATTTAAGTAGGTCTTTTCCTTAAATGTTCATTAAAAGTACTCAAGAGAAGTGGGGGTTGGGGAGGGGAGACAGCATGATCTTCATGTGATTTAGAAAAGTAGGCTTAGGAAGAGTGTTTTGTTTTTTCATTTGAGCAGGTTAACTTGGTGGGCACCCTATTCCTGAAAGATGACAGCTATGAGCATTGCAGGGTGACTCAGCCACCACAAGATGTCTGCAGTGGATGCAATTACCACTATTAAAGTATATCAAAGGTATTAAAATTTCAACAGGTTCATGGTTGTTGGTTTACGATAATTCATATGGATGAGTTAGCTTCATTATTAATGTTCTGCTTAAGGCAATGAATCCTTTGTCTTCAGAGGGAATTTCTCAGGAGAAGTCCCTGTTTATTGGAGATATATTTCTTTGGCCACACCTAGGCCAGTTTTGTGAAGTCAACACCAGGGTATCCATCCTATCTATGTAAGGCTATGAATGGTGCAGTCATTACTATTACACAGAACCTTACACTACGATCCTTCTTCCCAGTTTCATAACCTTAATTACAGGTATAGGGTGGAGCATTGACCTTTTCACAGTAACGGACTTTGATTTAGATTCCATGGCCTGATGTCAGAATATGGTTTTTTAAAAAATTTTTTTTTTTGCATTTTTTGAATTAGATATCTTTTGTTTTGACGTGTAAAAGGCCTGAGTAAGTTTTAAATGTATGCTAAGTATAATTTTTTTCCTAACATGTATAGCATATCTTTTCCATTCTTTCTAAGTTCTTAAAAGGAGCTAAAATGCAGGTTATTTAGTATAAATTTAATATTATCAACTACTGAATATTCAGAACATTGAACCAACTTCTAAACAGCCATCTTATTTCTCCATAATTTAAAGCATTGTTTTTCTTGATGCATAACAGAATATTTTATTGTCAGCAAGCATATAACCATAGGAAGAAGAAATCTGGAAGAGACATATATGCATATTTCACGATGACACATAATTGTATTCAGTCAAGACAGAGATGCATGGTAGGGAATGTATATTTTTCTCTCCAAAGCAAGAGTCACAGACACACTAAGACATAATATACTTTCAACAATTCTTAACATTAGTCTTACTTCTCAGGCCTTCAGATATCTTCTATGAGTTGGACTCAGCAAATCTAATCACTTAAAATAATTTCTATTAGAGTGAAAGAGTTGGAGCAAGCTAACTCTGAGAAGTAGGCTTTTTCCTAGTCACTCACTGATTGTTTTTAATCATTCTTTTTCAGCCTGGTTGGGAAAATTATGTGTGTGTGGGTGTATGAAATATTATTGTATAATGTAGGGTGTGGGTCATATATATGTAAATATAGAAATAGAGTATCTTATATACATTGAATGTATTATAAATTAATTATTACATTTATAATTTTAAAATGTGTTTTTTTCTTAAACATATATTTTTCTTATGTGTTTCCAATAATCCCCTGCTCTTTGTAGTACCCATATGACTCACAGCTCTCCTCTGACTGGGAGGCAAATAATTCTCACCCCACTGATATCAGGCTTGGCCACAGGACCCAATTTTCCCAATGAAATGTGAACATAAGTAACTTCTGCTAATTTCAAGGGCCAACTCCGACTTGAGCCAGCCTCTTGTCCCTTTATCACGAAGCTAGCGTGTCTTAGGTTGAGGCTATCCTTGAGCTTGATGACACAGGGAAAGAGCCACAGCAGATGAGCTTCTGAAATAGAATGTGAACACGAAATAGACTTCCATCATTTTATGCCGCCACAATGTGGGAATGGGATCTGCAGAGGGGCATGATCTCGGGCAAGCCAATTTAACACAGCTGCCAGCTATTCATTCCATAGGTGAAGCATATAGAAGACACTATGTGCTTTTATTTAAACTTGAAACTACTGGAACATGTCTGTCAGTGTGGCATGGATGAAAATAATCTCATTATTTAATTTCTGCCTGGAATTATGCTTCCTTGCCTACATACATGGCTTATACAAATTCAGAAAATATTGTAAACAACCCTTTCACACTCATCTCTTACATGCACCCACATTTGCACCACAGAAACTGAAAAGTCCAGTTGCAATTGAATACGAAACTCCTCAGGAATATAAACGTTAATTTCCACACCCATATTCCTAATAGTACTTAAAAAGAAAAAATAATTACAATCCCCCCACTCCAATCAATATCAAAGAAAAAGAAAAAAGAAAATATACACTCTTGCAGCCAAATAGTTTCTGACCAGATTGTTTTGACTCAAGTTTTCCATGAGGCAGAGTAGTTCTTTATTCTCCCCTTTCATTTGGGACAGATTGTTCCCATCAGGCGCTTGTGGTATTTCTCAGTGAGGCTGCATGCATATACAAGCGCACTAGCATCCCAAGCTTTTGGAAGTTGTGGAGCCTCTGCCTACCACTAACTCCCAAGAGGTTCTCAATGCAAGGCTGGGGACAAGAGAAGTGATTCAGATAATTAGAAAGCACCAGAATTTGTAAGGGTTGGCCAAAGTGCCTCCATGTTGGCCTAACAAGACAATAATCTCTAGTAACTCTTCTTGAGAGCATTAGAGTCTGCAAATGCTCTCAGTCTAATTCATCTTCTCTGGCTTCTTTTGGAAAGGTGAAGAATAAGCCTTCAGTGTGGCTGGCTTGAGATGGGCTCTCAAGAGCAGAAACTCTAACTTCTATAAGGAAGCTTTAACTTCACAAGTTCCAGCATCAGCAGGGGCCTTGTGTACTCACCTTTTATCATGTTGATTTCTTGCCTAGGGAAATGCAATTGCCTTGAACAAACTCTACCACTATTAGGAAGTCAGGTTTCTTTGACTTCTGGGAGGTATTCTTCCATTCTACATTGCTTTAAGACTTTTATTTTTAAAATGTTAAAAAATAATTATGAATGGTTTTAGGGACTGAAACCCCTCTGTGCCTCCTTCCAAACATACCTGAATGTCTGCAATTGAAGAAGGTTATCTGATTTTTTGATTTGCTTAGCTCAATTCTTATAGCTCTGGATACTCTAAATACACCAGAAACTTCCATGATATCAGGGAAAACCTTGCCATGTAGGCAAAAAGAAGGAACACAGAGTCTGTTAGGATAAAGTGACTCAAAGAATCTTGCAAGCGCCTTCAATTCTTTCTCTTCTCCTAGGGTTGGCATGGCAAGATAGGACTTGACTAGAGCTCCTGAAGAGGATTTGCATTGGATTTCTTTGTGATCATCATACCTAATCAATCAAAACTAATTTTTTTTTGCTTAATTAAATACAGGGAAATACTTGTACAACATAGGAACACTTTTATTATCTGACTATATATAAAAACCTTATATGTTTATGTGTTTTATTTCTTGGTACTGGTTCAGATTGCAAGTGAAAAATTTACTGGAAATTTTTCAACATGTCTTTGCCAGATTTCTGGAATGCTTTCTAGGTGTCTGCTGAATGAAGATGGCTGAATGATTTTCTAAACACATACCACCCTCCAAGAAAAAAAGGGTCATATTCAAGAAATTAAGTTGTTATTAGTTTTCAACTACTGATTTATTTTTCTCCCTATTTTTTAAGGCCAAAGAGATTGCTAAGCTTAGAGGCTTGCATGCTAAATTGCTGAGGTTGGCTTTGAACTTGCAATCTTCCTGCCTCTGTCATTGGGATTACAAGTATGTGCCACTCTGCCCAGCTTGGTCCTCTTCAAATTTTAAGTTGAGAACAAAGTAGAAAACAGCAGGTGTATATTTCATGTAAATATGCAACTAATTCTAATTGGAGGTATAATATGAATATAATTTAATTCTCTTGTTTTGGGAGACATAACAAATTTCCTAATGTAGTTTTGGCTGGTCTTGGCTAATATGCTTATGCAAATACTCTCTGAATTCAGGTATAAAAGAAGTATAACAGGATAATTTTCCCTAAGAACAGACTTGAGAAGAAAGTGACTTCACATTCCTCCTTCAATGAAATCTAATAGAGGAGTAGCAAAATCTATACTTGAGATTCACTTATGCAGACATATTGTAACCAAGGCTTAAGTGTACTCATAAAACGAGAGAACAAAAATTGAACCAGCAATTTGAAAGTATCCATTTTTTCCCTTCTTTTCTTTCTTTTGCAGTGCTGAGGACTAAATCCAGGGTCCCCACATGTGAGGAAAGTGCTATATCACTAAACCACATCCTGAACCCACCAAAGATTCTTCCTTTACTGAAGTACCAGCAATTGGGCACTACTGCAACATTTTGGTGATGCTAATTACAGGATGACACTAAATCCTAGGTAGTGTGTGTAGGCTTCAAATCTGTTAGATCCAACTCCAGACCACCCAGCAAGGGATAGCACTAGGTTTCAGCTGCATTCAAATAAGGCAATGTGACAAACAAGAAGGCTATCAAGTAAAGACAATACACTCATTTTCTAAAACCAAATATATAGTTGGCTCTTTGTAAGGGCCAACATACCAGACTTGAAGGTGACAGTTCCACACCTGCAGATTCAACCAATGTCAGATAAAAAAATACTCATAAAACTGAATTTGTCTATATCGAACATGTGTAGATAATTTTTCTTGTCATTATTCCCCAAATAACACAGTACAACAACTATTTACATAATATTTGCATTGCATTAGGTGTTACAAGTCATTAAATGATGATATAAAGGGTATAGGAGAATGTTTTTAGATTATGTGCAAATATTGACCCATTTTCTATAAGGGACTTGAACTTTCATAGATCTAAGTGTTTGCGGAAGTGTATCTTGGAATAAGTCCCTTTATGATACCAAGGGAGGATAGTGATTTAGGTTTTCTGATTTTGAGTAAAAAGATAAACTAAAGAAAAAAGAAAAAAAGGAAAGGGGATAATCCCCATGAAGATGAACTTTTAGTTGGCATACATATAGTCTCTCATACTCTTATTATGAAGATGTGTGTACATGTATACTATCTACTTTATAATAATCTTTCAATAGATTTGTAATCTGCTTTTTCACTTGACAATACCAACAGATGTCCTTTCAGACATTTTAGATGACTGAGTAAATTCCTACTTCCATTACTTTTAAAAACATCTTTTTTTAAAAAAAATCAATCAAGGGTTCTATAATCATGGGCTAAAAATAATCCAGTTCTCCGGAGGCTTTCATTCTAAACAAAGAATTTCTTCAGAATGTGCATCCTGGTGAATGTATTTCAGGGACTACTTCTGAGTTGACATTTCTTATGTTATTTTACATTCTGGATTAAAACACATCTCATATGGTTTTGATTTATATTCTCAGTAAACTTCAAAAAGGAAATTCCAAGTAGAAGTTTATTCATACACCAGAATTATGTTTAAATGATGCTACAGGGATGTCTTAAACTAACATAAGTCAGGAAGTTCAAAGTCAAGGTTAGATCTTGGACCATGTTCCCACTTCTTCCTTTTTGGACCTCTTAGGTATTTAAAGAGTGGAGATTTTATGTAATAGCTGTTTTACTTGTCTTTGACTTCCTGCATATGTATTTAGTCAATTTCAAAGATGCAGTACACTTTATGCAACAAACTGGTACTTCCTGATTGCTGAAGTTCCAAGGTTGTACTTGGAAAACAAAATAAACACACTGACCAGATAAAGAAAAACTCTACACATTGTTTTAATGACTGGATGAATATTTGCAGTCTATATGACTCCTCAAATCATTTAAATAATCAAAAGCACAATGTAACCCAAATTTATAAATACCAGTAAATTTGTCAAAAGCACAACTTAAGACAATTTCATTTTTTATGCAAAGTTAATATTATTGCTACAAAGAGGATTTTTTAAAATTTTATTTATTTTTTTATATTTTGGTACTGGGGATTTAACCCAGGGGCACTTGACGACTGAGCTATATCCCAGCTGTATCCCCTTTAAAATATTTTTTTTTGCGACATGATCTTGCTAAACTGCTTAGGACCTTGCTAAGTTGCTGAGGCTGGCCCAAAGGGGTGTTTTAAATGGAGAAGTATTCTAATTTCATTTTGCTCTTAACTAGTGGCATATCTAGTACTTAAATAAAACTCTAGTCATTTCTCTTATTGAATACAAATACTTGGTTTTACATATTAACTTTTTAAAGAGAAGCTGTCAGTTTATCTAGAAAATGTTTCTGTATTTGAGGGCATAATAAGTACACTATTTGGATACAAGAAAAGCAACACAGAATGAAGTGATTACAAGCAAGGGCCAAGTCCAAATTCTGGCTCTACCTCTCATTTATCTTTTCGAGGTTAGGTAGGTTACCTTCGACAGGCCTGTTTCCCCATCTATTAAGTGGGACTAAACAATAGTACCTATCTCAGAGAGTTGTCATGAGAATTAAATGATCACCTCACTGTAATGCAATTAGACACACACCTGGAGCTCCTATGCTACTCCTACTATGGTAAAGGTGCTTATTCTTATTTTTCTGTAATAGAAAATAGTGGTTCTCCTGATCTCTGATACTTCCCACTCAGTTCTTCTTCATTTGACCTTTATATGTAGAGGAATTTGTCTAATTATTTATTCAAGAGACATCTGTTTGGTGCCCCTGATGTGAAACCCTGCTGTTACACACTGTGGGAGAATGCAAGGCCATGGGCAGCCAGGTCCTGCCCTGTAGGTCTCTTAGTTGAACAAGAAAACCAAAGGTCTAGGCTTTACTAGCTCCCCAGAGACGGACAATGCCCCCTATAGTTGGTAGCAAGAGGGGGCATTTTTAATAAGGTGAGCAGCAACAACCTGGCAGATGATGAAAGATTTGAGCTAATTGGTTAGCCAAATGTTTTGCTGTAGACAACTCTTTTCTGCCCACTGTTTCGTACCTGGACTCTTGAGAACCTTGTGCCTTCCTGGCATTAGATTCTTTAGCTCTTGCATCTGCCTGCAGGACAACCTTGGGGCTATGAGTACCCATCAACCTGCATCCAAATTCTTCTTATGACAAATATGTAACAGGCAATTCATTTTCTACAGAACATTTTGTTATACTCTTTCTGTTAAATGATGCTCTACAATGAAGCAAGCCATGCTTCACACCATGCAATGCTATTTAACACAATGCCGTGAGAGTCATAAATGAAATGTGACACTTTGAAGGTGGCAATAAGGGCCTTATCCTAAAAGGCTGTTACTTTTGGGATATGAACACTAGGCTGAGGAAGATTGTTTTGTGATTATCGTATACGATATGCTCACCAGTTAATAAGTAAAATATTAGCTATCCTGTGCCTGATATGTGGAGATGCCAAGGTCAAAGATGTGTTAAAACATAACTAAACATAGCAGAACCTTGGGAAAGAAATTTGTATCAGACATGTGGATTTCATTAAGGAAAATGTTTTCAAAAGGTTATTTTTCCACATTATGAGAAAAAAAAAAAAAACCTGAACAAATAAGTTAACTGTGAGTGAAGGATACAGGCTTCCTGTGGATTAGTGACTGGGAGAAGTTGGGGGTTTAATGTGGAGCCCAAGGTCACTGACCTCAAGAGATCATGAATCTTCCAGGTAAGCTTCCTGCCAAGGTCACTCTCATTATTAAAAACATCCTAGGTGTGTATTCAGGGATCTGCTTTGTGGGAAAGGAATTGGAAAATTCATTTAAATATTTCAAATCACTTACATTTAAAAGCAAAGACTGCTCTTATGCTTAAAATGATTATAATTAATGTCTATGACTGCTCAAATTATACCTAATGCTAAAGAGAAAATTTAGTCCTCTTTGAACCTTTTTTCACAAAATAAAGAAAAATAAAATATTGATACATAATTTTTTAAAAACAGATGAAATCTGTATTGCTCAAGCTAGTGCATGATGTAAGTGTTCTTAACTTGAGATTTTTGTGTGGAATTCAGGGCCCAGGGAGCCCATTGTGCACAAACATTGCTGAATGCGAGCTTTTTTTCTACTCGAGGTTATTTAGCTTTCATCAAGTGGTATGCTTATCCTACCTCCAACATATTAAACATTTAGCCCAAGAAAGAAAACTTCATAAACCTTGGAGGCTTAAAAGAGTGCCAGTTTTGTCCTACTCTGTTCCCTGTGGGTTATCAGATTTTGATTTTAGAACAAACAGATAAATAATATCTCTATCTTATACACACACACACAAAGACACACACTCATGGCACAGGTATTCTGTAACTATGTCCTAGGTAAAACTGCAAGTATTTTTGAATAAATATGCAGATTTTGCATCTTCTTAAATTATTATATTGCAGGTACACATTATCAGATTGAAAGCCAGATTGCATCTTTACAACTCCTGTTCTTAGCCTAAAGCTTTGCAAATGGTTATCATTTAATGAATGTTGACTAAATGCATGAATGACTATATTAAGATGAAAAATATTTATAGATCTGTAGGCCAATAAACATGCAAACATCTCTCAGAATATTAAGGTCCCTCTAAACTCACACGGCTATTTTCAACATGGGAAAATGTGAAAGAATTTGCAAATTGTAAAGCCCTCAATGAAAATACATGAAAAAGAAATACATAAATGAAATCACAACATTCCAGTTGTGATTTCACCTCTGGGTACATGCTTGTAGATATCCTTGGGCAGGAGGGTCTTTGCATATCTTGATGTTATTCCTTTTTTCTGAAGGACAAGACATTTGACACTGTCCTGGCATTGACTGAGATAATCATTTCTTCTGGCTCCGTTCCCAATTTCCTGCCCCTTTTTATCCAATCCTTGGAAATCCCAAGCATACAGAGAACTGCAAGATTTAGTCTTGAAAGAATAACAGCAAAAAAGATTGTCCTGTTTTATCATAAAGGAATCAGTCACCTTTTTAAGATGATCAAACCTGACTGGAACATACTCATACTTGAAAATAATTCAGAGTTGAGTCACGACAATAGAAAAAGAATTCCACAGTAATTTCAAATGTTCTGACCCCACTCTTTTTTGTGGTCAATGTAAGAAATACATTTCATATAGTATGAATATGCCCACACCCACACATGCACACTCACATATATACAGACTGAAACAAAGTTTCACAAAATAATAGTTCATTGTTTCATGTATTTTATATATGCAAGCCCATCTGACATTTTTTGTCCTATTCGGTCCCATCAAAAATTGCTGATCATACCCACTACCTGACTTTTTGCTCCCTCATTTAAAGAACACAGCCGTAGATAACACTTGGTTATATGAGAAGCATCTGGTTAAAAAAAATGAATAAACTCAACAGGGTTCTATAAGTCTAACACCTGGGGCATCTTCCTCCCCTTTTCGGTCCCAATGTTGTTATTACAAAGCACCAGGGCCTGGTGACTATGCTTAATTAATATATTTTTCAATCTCCTATTCTCCTCCTTAACTCCATTTCTTCCATCTTGGTTTAGATACTCATGTTGTACCCAGGACTACTGCAACAGTCTTAATAGGTCTCCATGCATCTGTTCTTGCCCTTCTTGCATCTCTTAAGTTCAACTTATGGTCATTCTGAAAGCTCCTTCATGCCTCCCTGACATCTGCAGAACAAAGTGCCAGCCCACCACTGTGGCCTGCAGTGCTTCCAAGACTCAGTTGCTGCCAGCTTCTGGGAGTTCACATCCAACTGTGTAGAACCATCTGGAGCTCCCCAGCCCAGGCTGCTGTTCCACATCCTGTGCTTGTGCTCTGGCTGCTTCCTGTCCTTCCTCTTTTCATCTTTCACATTCTTTCTACATCTTTTCTCCTTGCTTACTCTCATTTACCTTTTACTGTGATTTAGCCTAGACATTATCTCCTGAATCCCAGGTTGGCCTGGCTTTTCTTTTGGCCTTTTATATATCTATAAAAGTTCTCATGACATTATCCTAGAATGTTCTCATTGCATGTCTGCCTTCTCCATGAGATCACAACCTTTTCAAGGGCTGAAGTTGCCTTAGTCACTTTTTGTACCACAAGTATCTGGCAGTGCACATGGAGTCTGAGCATTCTCCATGCGTGCTGAATTCAGGAGGAGCTGGGAAGTACTTTTCTTGCACTTTATTAATCTCCAGCCAGAACGAACAGTGGCCCCTTGACTAATTTCTGGAAAAGAACCTCCAAGATGCTTCTGGTCAAAGGTTTTTGGAGAAGGAACATTGTACCCCCTGAAAAATCTCTCTTGCTATCTTTTTCCTTTCCTGGTTTGATTTAAGGAAGCAGAGGAGCATGTGCCAGGTTTCATAGCTTTCTGTTCCACTCTATTTGAAAAGTCTGCTGCTACTGTTGCTGGGGCTGAGGTTGGGCTGAGTGCCAGGCCCCAGCCTTAATCAATAACAAATCAATGACATGAAATCTCCTGCAGCCTAGAGGTTTTCCAGATGTGGGTTTGGAATAGTGCTTGGAAGTCAAATTTGGTCCAGAGTCATTTCCAGTCTGGAGGGCCCGGGAAAAGGAGGGCAGTTCTGGTGACAAGAAAAGATTAGGTCCTCTCTGTGTGTATCTGAGACTAGTTGAGTTTAGACTGCCCACATGTCCTAGGATGTGCCCTGGAGGAAATCCAGCTCCCTCAGCTGCCCCATTCCTACCTCTCAGGCAATCAGTCAGCCAGTCCACAGTGGCCTCCCTGAGGAAGTGGAGATGTGGGATGCTTTTAATTAGACTAATGCTTCCCATCCCTTGCAACATAACCACATTCAGTTTGACTATTTTGATTTTCAGGAGCAAAGGAAAATGTGTAATGTAATTGGCCACTAAACCAGCTAGGCCTACTTAGGAGATCCTCCACTCTGCTTAGACAAAGCTTCTTCCTTGAAGGTATAGCTGGTCAGATACTTCCTTCTAGCACTTCTGGTCACCCCACTCTATGACCTCTGGCCATATTGAATTGTCATTTGATCTGTGCTCTATGACTAAAACTTCTGTGTCATTCTGTAGGTCAGAAGTCTGAGCACAGTGAATTAACTGAAAATAAGGGCTCAGTACAGGTTTTGGTGGTTGTAGTCACTGTGGCAATTGAAGCTATGACTTTAAACTGAAATGAATGCTTTTCACCTCTTTCTACTGACATACCCGAACATAAAAGTCTACCTCTAGTGAATTTATTTGACATTTCCTTCTACACATAGCTGGAATATAAGATGCTAATACTTATTTTAATACAGAAAAACTTTTCTTCAAATTTAAGAAACACTGATACTTCAAGAAGATGTACTGTCCTTTATCTTCTGAAGACTCCTGGGCATTCTGCCTCATTGAAGAAGCTCAGATATAAATTTAAAAGACAAATCTTGCTTTGAGAGAGATGATCTATTCATCTACTTTTGATAATAGCTTCCCCATGTACCAGGCAAATTCTGATTCCATTCAAGCCAGGATGGCAGTATGGCAGACCCAGATGTCTGACCTTAAAGAACCAAGAGACATACAGACAATGGATGCTGATGTTGCTAAGCTTAAGATCACAGAATGAAGGCAGAATCTCTGCTCAGCAACATAAAGTGGCTTGAAAATAAAGATGTTCTTGAATATATTTCCATAAACTAGCAGGAGATCTTGTGCATTTTATTCAAGAATGCAATTGATACCATGTAAAGAAATAACTTCAGAGACAGAACACAAATCTGATCACCCACTCTCCTGCTTAGAACCTTTCACAGTTCTGAAACCGCTTCAAAGTAAAATCCAAATGTCCAAGGAAGGCATGTAATTCTTGAGCTCAGCACAGGTTGGGCATGTTGTTCTGTATCCACATGCCCTGGAAGCCAGGGACACCAGTGATGTTAGCCAGTAATGTTTACCAACCTGAGGTTCCCTAACTGCACTGCCACCCGGGACCCCATCTCATTTCTGCTGGTTCTCTTCCTTCTGTCTAGAATGGCCTTCTCCTACTTCATCTGACAAGCTGATTCTTACCCTTCCTTTCCCCTCTAGCTCTTTACTTCTCAGGTCTAGTTTTACCTTCCTGAGAAGTCCACCACTCTTTTCACACAAGGCTAAGTTAGTCCTTCTCTTCTTTCCCTTCTCTACTTCCCATCCTCCATGTTCTTCTGACCCAGCACTTACCCTAGCTGGAATTTTCAGTTTATTCTGCTCTTCTGTTTCCCTCCGCAGCCATTGTCTTTGCATTCTCTGCACCAGGATAGTGCATAGCACCCCAACAAGGCTTGATTAATATTTGCCTGGAGAATGGAGGAAGCTTCCAGCACAGAGGCTCGGAGAAATTTAGAGCAGGGCACAGATGATCATCCTCTCTCTGGCTTCCGGCTACTAAGAGTGGAGGGGAGCCTCCCTGCTCCCTAGTGACCTGGGAGCCTCAGCTGAGATTCCAAGCCTCCACACTTCCTCTCCTCATTGTTTTCATTCACATAAAAAAGAACACCACGGATTTGCATCATAGTCTCAAGTGAAATAAAGTCCCATAGAGAAATGATTCCATTTGAAATAGAAAGAACCGCATACTTTCTAATGAATTAAATCCCTGGACAGGACTAAACTGTAATGTGGAGTATGTTCCACTGATCCACATTATCAACAGTCTTTTAGTAGGAAACAGAACTCTCTACTCATAAAGAAACAGTTTAAGAGTCACATTGTAATCCCAATGGTTAATCGTTTGTTTCAAATTTCCAAAACTTTTCTTAAATTCCCTTTTAGACCACAAGTACAGTTTTAAAAACTTTCTGAAGGGAGGGGTTATGGATCCATAGTAGAGCACTTGCTTAGTATGCATGAGTTCCATCCACAGCACCACAGAATAAAACAAGACCTTCCACAATTGACTAAAAGTAGCAAAGATGATGTTTCTAAGAGACTTCTCCCTCCTTGGTACAAAAAGTACAATACAGCGCCTCTGGAATATTTTAACATTACAATGTCAAGTGTGGTTTCTATTTACATTACTAATTATGCATTCCATAACTTCATTTTAGAACATAATAATGGTGCTAGCAAATTCAGGATATTTGAAATTAATAATCCCCAAAACAGCACACACACAAACATCTTAGATTTACCAAATTCTAAGTTTTAATATTCTCTTTGGCGGGCTGGGGATGTGGCTCAAGCGGTAGCGCGCTCACCTCGCATGCGTGCGGCCCGGGTTCGATCCTCAGCACCACATATCAACAAAGATGTTGTGTCCGCAGAGAACTAAAAATAAATATTAAAAATTCTCTCTCTCTCTCTCTCTCTCTCTCCTCTCTCACTCTCTCTTTAAAAAAAAAAAATATTCTCTTTGGCGTAATGGCTTCTATTTGTTAAACCTCAGGTACAACTGAACTCTCAATAAATTTTGCCAGAAATCTGAAATGAAACTCTGCTTCAAGTATTGACAACCATTCTCCTTAGGTTCCATGTTGGCACTTCCTTGTTCTGGTCCTGTTGTGAAAATAGGTGGGAAACAGTTCACAGCAGCCTTCTGAGATACTTGTCTGGGAAAGTGGAGGAGGATCGCTTGTGCTGATGTCAGTGTCATTTCTGACATTCCAGTCCAGTCATCCTCCCATCTGGGTTACTTGTCTAGTCTGGAATTCCCTACTCTCGCTACCCACACACCTGACCCCTGGAGGGAACCACTGAGTCACTTCCTGTCTTTTAAACTTTTGTAAGAGTCTTGACCCAAGGATGTGATGAGATTTAGAATGATGGGAGGCAGGAAGCTGCCAGGAAGGCAGGCAGAGAGTGAACATCAGAGTCAGATGGGGAGTTGCCAAGTGCTGCCAACTCTTGATTTTTTTAGAAGATTATTATTGTCATTATAGTAATGACCTGAGTTGTGCATTATTTAATATTTGATTTGCCTCCAGGATCTCTATTGCACTCTTCACCTTTCCACTGCTTATTTGCAACTTCAGGAAGAATGGAGAGCAAAAGAAATAAGCAAATTCATCAATCTTAGATTTATGAAAAGCCCAATCAAAAAAACCTGAGACCTACTAACAAGAAAGTGGTTGGATGGCCATGCATTTTATTGAGACTCCTACCCTCATTTGTCATTAACTATTAATTTATAAATTAATAAAATGGAAGTATTGTATGAATCTTAGATTTCCAGATCACTTTTCAACAAAAGGATACTTTAACTATGAATTTCTTTTAAATTAAGATTAAAATTTGAATTTTAAATTCAAATTTAAATTAAGATTTAAATAATGTTGTGGCAAAGACAGAAAAACTCATCTAACGAACTAAGCTAACTATTTAACAAACACCCATGGACTATAGATTCTCAGCATCTCCAGTAGTTAGGCCACTTGAAGGAGTTCTGGCCAAAAGTACACGGGGTGAGCCTGCCATGGGCTTTAGCACTCTACTTCTCTAGCCAACAATAGGTGTGCCAGTGCCCTGGTGACCTGAGGAGTTACATGTGGAGTTGGCAGAGGTTCAGTCTCCCTGAATGTGAATCAGAGTTTCTTGGTTAAGATGATAAGCACTTTGAGGACAGGAATCTCTGCTGTATTTCACATTGAATCCCCAGTGGCCACTATACTGCCTGGAAAAGAGTAGTGTGTTTTGGATTCAACATTTATGGGAATAATGAATGTTGAATGAGTTATAAGAATAGGCACATCAAAGTAAAAATGAGCACAGTTGATTCTCAGGAAAAGTTCTGGGATGCTTTGCTGTCATTACATATATGTGTCATGCACGCATGCACATGGACACACACGGTGTCTCAACCTCACTCTTGATATTATTCCCAAACTCTTTTGTCTTTTATGTCCACTTTGTTTTCATGGAAGGTATCCAACTCTCAAGCAGCACCACACTAAGATAGATTGTGAGACAGCTTCTTTTGAAAAGGATTTATTTTTTTCTCCTCTAATAAACTACTTTGGTTGACTGAATAGGTTTGCTTCATTGCTCATCAGTTTCAAAGACTCAAATATATTTAAAAAGAAGTTTGGAATTTTCTACACTTCAATGGCAGATTCCCCAAGGGATATGTAGTAGGTGGGTAAAATTTTTTTGTTCTCTCTTTTTCCATGTGGAAAGTTTTTGTGCCTGTTAGACTAATCCATGAAAATGACAAGTGATAAGACATTTCTTCTTAAATCCACAAAATCCTTTGTAAATTTGTATTTATTTTCATTCTAAACTGGATTTATAGGCTTAAGAGTATGAAGACTATTTGGTTAAACTAATTGTTATGGTTAATGGGACTGAGAGTCAATGAGTCCCAGGCCTGTGTTTATGCTTCTATTTTGTCATTTAAAAATGTTGCATTTCATTGCTTTTTATTGTTGAAAAGTAACATTACACATAGCTGGATGTCTAAAAAAAATCATAAGAAAAAGTTACAAATCAAAATTTTACAAAATTTCTCTAGTGTATTTTCAAGGTGACAGCAGGCTCATGTATAATTTGACTGGAATTTCCAAAGTGACTGCACCTTTTAAAACTAGTATTTAATGGCTGGATATAACCAACTTTTAGTAATAAGAAAAAAGAGAGGCAGTGAGAGTAGAAGATGTGAACCTCTCTCCAAGGGAGAAAGTACTTGTTAGTTTGCTTTTATTTCAGCAGTGCCTGATTCACAGTTATTTTTCAAATCAGAAACTATGACATCTTTCTTGATTTTACCTTTCTAAGTACAATATTTTGCTTGGATCACTTACTCTTCCCATCTATAGGATTGTTTTCTCTATGTGCACTCCCCATCTTTTGGCCCATCTTAGGGAGCCTGGGTTTTTGGGGAGGCATTTAATAGACTGAAATGTACCACCTAAAACCCACCTACTCTCAGTTTCAACCCATTCTAAATAATTTTAAATGCTATTGTTAAAATGGTTACCCTGAAACTAACTCTTGATTTACTGTTATTTTAAAATTTAGTTTTCCACTGCCCTCTGGGACAAAACCACCTCCTCATTGTACTAAGTATCTTGTGAACACCTGGTAAGTTTACATGAGCTGATGAGTAAGTTTTTGGCTACAAGTTCCGTCATGGGTAGTGCATGCAAGCTCGGGCTTATTATAACCCAAGTGTGGTTTGTTAAAAAATATTTTGAGGATTTACTGAGACAGGCAAGAAAACAAAACCCCATGTCTTTAAACGTGGCTTTTAGCACTACCACCATGACAGATCAAAAATAAGGGATATACAGTTGGAATATTGTACCCATTTCTCAAGGTGCCCAATATAAATTAAATAATCTTTAAAAATCTAAGCCTTTAACAACAACAATAAAAACAAACAAACAAACTCAGTGTTATTCCAATGCATTATTATAGTACTCAGATTTCAAAAAAAGACTTTGGAATTTGGCAATTTACTAGATATGCTTATTTTAATTTTAATAAGTTATGGCATTAATAGCTATTAAAGTGAAATCATGTCAAAAATAATATACATAATTCTCAGGTTTTTAAGTGTATTTTTCATTGAGAAGCTTTGATGATTAGACAACTGTGGGTTACCAGATTATATGCACAATATTTCAAATATTTTTACTATAATTATAAAAATTTTCTTGAAGAAAATAATAGAAAAAAAGAGTCTGTGGAGGGCAAAGACTTTATAGAATAAGTTACAGCTTAAACATTCAAAAGGTGCCCAATGAAAGGACCTGATGAAACAGCTAAGGAGCTCTGCAGCCTTTGTCACGAACTTGACCCTCCATATAATCTCAGTCTTCTCACAAGGAAGATGAAGTCTCTTTCATCTTGGAATACTCTAAAATTCTATGATTTGTAAGATGGAGTATTAGGCTGATAGCACCTGAAATCTGTGAATCCAATGCCACTTTGGAACTCTAGAGAAGATAAACCATGCACCTTTTGTCCTGGCTATCTGATTGCAGACAATGGCTACACCCATACTAACTGAAAAACTCATATGAATGTGGGTTTGTCTAACACTTGGTTTCTGGGAAAGAATTGTTGGCAAGCCCTGACCAAATGGTTGATGTGATTTCATAGTGTGGTCTCTGACACAGTAGGCTGCAAGTCCCCAGAGACCACAACCTCAACATCTGTGTCTTGGTCTCTGACATCAACCCCAACAAGGTTTTCTTTTTCAGTTCTATTGTTAAGTGTATCATTTCTGATCTCTTCTTGTTGTATAATCTAATTCTATAAAAATGAGAATAAAAGCAGGATTCTGAGTTTGGAGAGATGCATAAAACTGCATTTTTAAAGACAGCCAGTTACTATTAAACAGTTATTAAAACGTCTGGGTAAATAAACTTGGACTGCCCCCCACCCCAGACTACAAATCAGTCAGGCAGTCTGGCCCTCAATGCACATGGCTTGGACAGCTTTCTCTGAAATCAAGTTACAGAAGTCTGTGAACTTGAGTGTCTGTTTTTCACAAGTTCCTGGATCACTTGATACACTGTCAGGTACAAATAGACATGGTAAAACTTGGGAGCAATTCACTAAGTGCTTATTATTAAAAAGGCAAAAAATAAATTCTAGAGCATGTGAAAAGCTTTAGGCATTTTTTTAGTTTGACTAGAGATAAGCATTTGCTATATAATCGCAGTATGTACTAAATAGGGAGTATGCTACTTAGAAGCTAAAAGTGTTTATTAGTAACTTTGCTTCCATTATTCCTTAATTTGCTGATCATAATCATGTACATATTATAGGAATTTGTTGAAGGTTTTGATTTGTTAAGATGCTGCAGGTTTTTATTTTTTTTAGGCATATTCTGGAAGGTTCTCTTGATATAAACTATGTGAGAGAGGTTTTATAAAGCCTATAAAATCCTTTTGGTTCTTTTTTTCAGTTCTCTCATATGTATATGCTGTTCAAATATTCTGCTAAAAGTTGTCTGCATAGTTATTGTTTATATCATGTGCCAGGCACAATGATGAGTGCTTTTTGTACAATGGCTCATTTAATCCTCACAGAAACTTTTAAAAGATATTACCCTTGCTATCTTATGGAGAAGAATCTAAGGTTCAGGAAGGTTAAGTAATGTGCCCAAGGTCACCCATAGGGTTTCTATAACTCAAAACAAGAGCTTCTGCTCTAGTTCTATTCTTCATTCATAACTTATATGAATAAGTAAATTAAAAATAGCAAAGCTTTTCCAAATCCTCTTGAAATAAGGTAGAGTAAAAATGATAAATAAAATGCAACTGAAAAGTATTGTTTATGTAATTTCTCCATTCATTTAACTACACAATCATCCATTAGCCATACACATTCAACACTGTGCCAGATAGTAGCAGTGCATAGTAGAAAAAGGCAAAGCAAACACTGATGAAAATGCAATTTGTTATTGATAAGAAAAGGAGGAAAAGTTGAATCATCAAGCATTGCTTTTCCAAAGGTCTTGATGCCTTGCAGAATGTTCTAGGTGGGAACACTAGATTTTCCATCCGTCTCTAAGAGCTTTTTAAGAGATGAGGAATAGTAACAATGAGAATATCATCCTAACAGTTTGTTACTGGATATTTGCCTGGACAAGCGCAGCATGAGGCTCTTTACAGTATGCTGTTTCCTCTTCATCACCACTTTAAGATGAACAATTGGAAAATCACAGCAGTAGGAAAGCATGCATAGGAACAGCAACAATGCCAGGATTCAAACCCAGATCTGCCTGAGCCCAGCGCCTTCCACCTTTTTCCAAACTATGCTTCTCAGAGTTGTCTTGCTGCTGTTTTTGTGTTTTTGTTGGCTGTTATACACGGTACTTGCATCAGGAAGACAAGATTAAAAAAAAAAAAAACAAAACTTGAACTTGTGGGGGCAGGGGAGATAAAGTACATAGACCAGTAAAATACATGAGGAGGTTTATCCAGTCATCTGTGTGATTAATTAAATTTAGCTATCTACTAGCAAAGTCCTATGTGGCTCCATGGTGATTATCAAGGCAGCCAGAATTTCAAATGGTGCTGATAACTAAGTGTAATAGGATTATGCATTTTCCCCTTCAGAGCTGAAGCAAAAATGTTCCTGTAAAGCGAGATTTTCATGTTGTTGTTTTCTATTAGTAACTAGTCTAGAATGATCCCAGAGACATCAAAGATTGTTAGAGCTTATTTTCACTTCTACAGGGGAAATGAAAGAATTCTTGCAGTTAGAAGCAAGAGCCTGAAACACACTCTTTCAGGTTCGTTTTGACTTACTATGTACTTACATTTAATGGACTAAACTCAGCAGAAAAGCCACAGGAACAGACCAATGAACACAGCCCATGCTTAATAAACACATTTTTTATTTAGTGACATTTGAGCCACAAATATACTTTACTTTTAAAAACAGACATTTCCTTAAAATTGTGTGTTAAATAAAGTTTTTGTAAGTAAACCTTAATATAAATATGGAGGGATGGTTACTATTTCATTTTGGAAATATTTTGCTATGAGATTCACTTTGCTAATGGAACTGACATTTTCATTTTTAGAGTATTTTGACTGAATCTTAACAAAAATTTCTGATTTATGTATGTTGTAAATGTGGATCATTTTATGCTAAGAATACCTAAATAAGGTTAATCAGCATTTGTTCTAGATTTAAAAGTAGATTTATACTTAAACATATTTTAAAGTACTTATTATAGAAGGAAATTGCTTCAATATGGACTAGATATTAATTTATCAAGTATGGCTGGATGGGGTGACACTCGCTTATAATCCCAGTGGCTCTGGAAACTGAGGAAGGAGGATCACAAGTTCACAGCCAGCCTCAACAAAAGCAAGGCACTAAGCAACTCAGTGAGACTCCGTCTGTAAATAAAATATACAAAAGGACTGGAGATGTGGCTCAGTAGCTGAGTTCCCCTGAGTTCAATACCCAGTACCCCAAAAAACAAAACAAAACAAATTTATCATGTTTGTTAACAGAACAATTTTCAATGTGCTTTGCTAGTTGTGGGGCAGAATGTAGGACAAATTCAAAATGATAAAGAATGGACAAATTCAAAATGATAAAGAATTAAGATGAAAAAAATATGTTTTTCAACCCTCAGATGTAAGATTCTTTGGAGAAAGTGAAAATGAATTTTTTAAATATTCAGAAATAAATGATAAACTGCTTTTTATAAAAGCATATAAGACATTATATATGCTCTTAGTCATTCTGAAAAAACAACCATAGCTACCATAGAAACTCTGATTCACATTTTTCTGGTGAGACAGTTCTCTCTTGTATAAACATATACACATACCAATATGTTATGTGAACTGCAATCTTGCAGGAACTTCAAGGAAAAACTTGTTTTTATTTTTTAAAAAAAACTCCTATTTTCCCATGCTTCTCCACTTCTTATGCAAGAACTTTTATGAGATTCTAGTAAACTGTGTTTTATTTATTTTCCTTTGTTCTTCACTTCTTACTGGAAGAGAACATTATCTGGATGTAATCATCTTCAATGAGAATGAATTTGTACTGCAGAGATGCTTGAAGTCAATGACCAACACTTAAAATGCTTAATTTTGTCACCACTTTGGACATAGCAATTTAATTTTACTGCGTCAATACATCCACTTATTCTAATGTAATATGTTTTCCCCCATAGGAAAGAACACTGTTTTACCAATGTCTTGTTTCTATGGACTTATCCATTCTCTTTCAGTAACAGAACTGCTGAAATTTTCTAGCAGTCAAAACACAATCCTAGCATCTGTAGCCTACTTCATCAAAGTTTCTGGAGACTGTTTTTCTCTCAGATTCTACCCTGTAACTTGCTAAATCATTGCCTCTGTTCATCTAACTATCAGTAAGTCTGTCTGGTGTCCCAGCCACCTGGAGCTGACAAATATTTTCCTATGAGAAAGATTCCATAGCAACCAAATTTGTGGCAGAGACACAAACCCACTATCCTGATGCTACAATTTTAGCCAGACAGCTGCCGTGTAGCACCCACAGCAGTATTATCTTAAAAGAGAGTCTTGAGAACTCAAATTTAATCATTTTTTTCTAGAACTTAGTTCTTTAGACACAAGAATGAAAATTACCTAGGAGAAGGAAGATGACAGTTAAGACTAGAAAAATCTTCTGTTTAAATCTGTTTCTTAAAGGCAATGCTACCCTGAACAAGTTAGTAAACCTCACAGAGCCCATTTTCTCATTTTGAAATGGAGATAATAGCTCTGCCTCAGAGGTGGCTAGGAGGATGAAATGAGATGATCTGTATTGTGTGGATGGCAGATTAAAAAGCACATGTTTTTTTTCATTAAGTTATGGAGGTAGGCAATAGATACATGATATGAGAACAACTGTCTCCAAGTGCGGTGCAGATAAATACATGAAACATTCCATTTGTGTTTATTTTAAATATTTTAGTTAAATATTTTTAACAAATAAAGCCTGTATTCAATATCAGGATCTGATGCAAGGTGTCCTTGCTTAAGCTGCATGCCTGCTGGTGGTTTCTGAGGGTCAGTGTGAACTATATTGCTGTACATCATGATGGAGTGCTGTCTACATGTACGCAACTGAGAGGATTATAGGTAATGCTGCTTTACTTTTAATCAAACTAACCCTCAGAAAATAGAGAAGTGACTTAAAAAGATTCTTGAAGAGAGGCCATGAATAGAAAATATTAATTTAACAGCCACGAATAAGAAGAAAGCAGAGCTGAAATTTCTGTTCTCCTGGTACTGGCCCTGTTAACAACAGTCACATCACCAAAGACTGATGAGAATAGATTGAGAGTGGACATGAAATCAGTTGAACTAATTTAAAATTGGGAACAAAATTTGAGATTAGAATTTATATGTTTGTTAATGAACTTTGGCCTTTATGACTTGAGATATTAATGATACCAGGACATGTACAGAACTTAGAAGGTACATAACGATAGATGCATTAGGAATACTGCTCAAAATTTTATTACTGATAGGAGTATATGGTAGTCTTCACCTATACTTGGGGTATAAATTCTAAGATTCCCAGGGGTTACCTGAACCCTAAGTACAAGCACAGTCATATCACAGCAGTCAATTGGCTGAGACTGATACTAAGTGATGAATACTGATTTTAAGTGACTATAGGAATATATAGTGTGGGTACACTAGACAAAATGATGATTCACATCTCAAGCAGGATAGAGTAGAATGGCTCAAGATGTCATCATGCTACTCAGAATGGCATGCAATTTGAAACTTATAAACTTATTATTTATTTCTTTTTTAATTTGTTCTAAATAGTTATACTTGACAGTAGAATGCATTATGACACATCACACATAAATGGAGTATAACTTCTCATTCTTCTGATTGTACATGATATAGAATTACACAGGCATGTACTCACATATGCACATAGGGTCATAATGTCCCATTCATTCTACTATCCTTCCTACTCTTATCTTTCCTCCCCTTTTTTCACTCCCCTCTGTCTAATCCAAAGTACCTCCATTCTTCCCTAACTGCCCTCCTCATGAATTAGTATCTATATATCAGAGAAAACATTCGGCTTTTGATGCTTTGGGATTGGTTTATTTTGCTTAGCATGATATTCTCCAGCTCCATCCATTTACTGGCAAATGCCATAATAAATTGTTTATTTCTGGAATTTTCCATTTAATATTTTCTGACCATGGTTGATCATGGGTAACTAGAACTGTGAAAAGCAAAACCCTGGATAAAGAGGACAACTGTATATTCAAAAAGGAGTGGGGTCGCTGTGCAAGGACAGAGTAGGAGATATTGTGGTGCCATCTCCAATTGCATGTTTCTGACCTTTTCCACAATGTGGCATACACATTTGTACTGTCATAAAATACTAGGTTTCTAGAAGCCCCAGGTTACCAGATGATGCCTTTGGCTACCCCAGACCCAAGGGGATCAGCAGGTCCCTTAGCACACCTGGAGTCTATTCACAGTACATGCATCTCCTACTTGAGGCACCCTTAATGTACATGTAATGGGGATCAGCATTACAGGCAGATTTAGGTAGAGTTGATTATTGAAGAATACAGTTATTTAATTCTAAGTGCGTTTAGCACAACTGACATGGAGGGTGGTGGTTAAAGACCTAGATATTTTGAGAATCAGCCTAGTAAAGCCTGTTTATATAGGAAGTGGGCTTGTCAAGAGTTAAATATTTATGCCATCTCATTCTCCAAAATCTGATTTAGGACCAAACTTCATATATTTATAAATATTCTCTTTATTCTCCATCAGTGAGCATATTTCACCTCTGATACTCATCATTCATCACAGTGTTACTCACAGTGCTTACATATGTTTGCCAAATGGATCAACAAGCCACAATTAAACTATAGGCACTGTTTGTCAATCTTTATACTGTATCACTAGAGTGAACACAATTTGTTGGTTTGTGCTGCTCATCATCTCAATTCCCATTTCACCTTAAGCTCCGTGGGACAGGAAAGTTTATTTTGCTTATTTTTATATCTCTATAGCCTGAAACAAGGCCTGACACATAGTATTTACCCCGTTAGTATTTGTTAGATGGATAGATCATTGCAATGGACCTATAAATAATAACATTATTTTATTTCTGACATTCTCTTTCTATCAGAATATTTGTCCTAAGTTACCAGTTAAAATCACTACCCTCCCTATGAGAGTTACTGAGAGCTACTGGCTATACCTGATTTTTGAAATAACATCCCAAACCTTAAAATAATCTAGCCTCAAGCTCCCTTTCCAGTCTTAGTTCTCAACATAGTGACCTTTCTCTACCTCTTAAGGCATAGTCATGCTGGGGCCACTCATTTATTTTTGAACACATTCAACGCTTGAAAGTCTTTGTGTTTTAGTTACATATCTTTTAGTCTGGTGCATCTGTTCCTTTCTTTGCCCTCTATTGAAATCCCTTGATGGTTCTAGATCAAGCTTCATATCATCTGTGAATCTTTCCCATTCTTCCAATTAGATTTAAATATGTACTCTATGATGCCTTGCCTTAAGGCTTTCATTAGCATGAAAGGCATTCTTTCTTGAATTGCATCCATATCTGTCCCCAAGATGGGACTGAATATCCTTGAGAAGGCATTGTAGCATTATACATCTGTTTCCTTTTCATAGTTCCTTGCACATCGTAAATGCTCAGTAAATATTTGTTGAAATGAAATATACAATGTCACTAGCTGTGGATTTTAAGACAAGAAAATTATAGTAAGACAAGCATTGAGTTCCTTTGTAGAAGAAATATACCAACATTAAAAAATGCAAATGATGGTGAATCCAAAAGGAAAAATAAAATCGTAGCTTAAACAAACATGGAGCAGGACACTTTAACTAAAGACAGAGATATCTTATTTTTCTCTGCTGTATTGTCTGGCACAGAAGGGTCACTTAATTTTGAGTCTGATCCTTAGTTAAAAATATAAACTGCTTTTATTTAAACTGAACTACCACTATTGTTGTTTAACTATTTTGTGGTTTTATTCAAGTGCTTGCAAGGCCCAAAGAACACCAGTTGGGATGACTTAGTGTTACATAAGGGTTCTTTTCATGGGATAATTTATGGTTAATTCTAGAAATTGTATCTCAGCTGCTTGCTTGGTTTCTCTTCACTGGGCATGTTCTCATAATGTGCATAGCCAATCACTGGCTGGCCCCTGTATGAATGGTCTGGGCTGAAGGATAATAAGCACATGTGGAGAGAACATTTCTCAGGAGATTGTCCTAAATCAGTGCTGTCTTGTGGGTGGCAGAGAACCAATAATTCCAAAGGAGTTTTAATAGCACAATCTTTGCTGAGGAAGTAGATAGAATTTGAATTCTAGAACCATGAGCAAAAAAATCAGATAGGATTCTCTTGCCCTTTGCCGGGTACAGAATAAACAGGTCTCACAGGAGACCCCTCTGCAGAGGGTGAAGGGTAACTCTGTGCGCCCCCCACCCCCCAACCCCTTGTACCTCTTTCCCTTCCAATTGTTGACAGCACTCACACCCTTCCTTGGCCTCCTGTGAGGGCTCCTTGGCCTTAGAAGATAATGGGTCCTTTAGCTAGCAGCTTGCTCTCTCATTCACTTCTAGCCTCCATAACCAGCTCAGCTTAACCCAAGCTCCGAAAATTGACCAACTTCAGCCTTGCGCTGCCCACTAGGTATCTATGGAAGACACTAGCAAGTCACCCATCAGCTAGCATGCAATCCTGTGAAGGTGTCACTCCACAGTCTTCTAAAGCTTCCCTGAAAATGAATAAGGCCTCTTCAAAGAACTTTCCTCTTAAGATTCAGGCATCTTGTAGGGTTGATTTCTCAGGATTCCATTACCTGATCCTTTCACATACAAACAGTCTACATAGACATTGCTGGTTTGCCTAGCTGTATCCCACTCAGGAATTCATTTTTATACTTACTGCTGTGTTTTTATTCATATCTGATGTGGTCATTCTCCTGCCATTTAAATAGTGAACAGAGGACTTGCATCACTTATGCTGTAGCACAACAAACACACACCCAAACAGGACCATCTAGAAACGTCTTTAAAGAAGGCACATGCCTTTAGGCACTTTTAAGTCAACATGGAAAGTCCTCTTGTGGAAATATTCTTGCCCATCAGAAATCCTCTGCTCTAGCCTCTCTATTGAGAGTTTCAGGGAGTGGTGTGTTATTACTGGGGATGCATTATAAGCTTTATTCTAAGAATTGAAAAAAGAAAGCTTTCTTAACTAAACATAGTGGTAAATGATGGATGGTACCTAAGTCAGTTCAATGTTCAAATGGCTACACATCCTTGATTTGGTGGCAGATTAGTTCCAGTATTCCTGTGGTTTGTCCTGATAAAACATGCAGACACTATTATGATAAAATGGCTTTACCTCTGCCAGTTATTCCATGTAAAAAGAGATTAAATGAGAGATTATAAAAACCTTCCATCATTTACATAGTTTTCATTGTAGTCATTTAACAAGTAGACTCAAGTTTTCTTTTTTAACTGTTTTTAATCTCAGTTTAAGAGAAAACTTCAACCTGTTAGAATTTCGGTAGAAATTGTCACTGAGAGATGCTCAATGACAGTCTATTTTTGAAAGTAAATGAGTGATACAGCCCTTCTGTCTTTCTAGAACTTTTTTGATGCTAAGATTGTTGTTCTTTCAAAGAGCTTTCAAATTTTGACCTCAAAGGTTACCTTATTTTCAACATGTTAAAAAAAAAGGAATAATTAGAGTAGTGAAGTCAAAAGCCTAGGAATAAGTTGCTAAACTTAGTTGTTCCAAGTTTATGGTTCTATGAAAAAGTATCTTAAAAAGAAGGATAGTCATTGGGACCAATGTAATTAGTATATAATCTGTCAGGCAAGCTTTGGATTATTTAGATTATAAAAATTGTGCTAATCACCTATTTGCCACTTTTCATATTATTTATGAATAATATTATGATTCAATTATGCTAAGCATCTTTCTCCAGAAAGTTTTGTCTATTTTTTTTCTAACTATTTCCTTAGGAGAAGAGTTATTGGATCAGAGAGTCTTAATAAATACTGCCAGTCTGCTTTACAAAAAGATGGGAAGATTAAAAAAAAACATATCTAGCTATGTATCTGTGTTGATATTCATTCAACAAACATGACTTGAATGTCAATTAGTTATGAGAAACTATGGTAAGCACTGGGGAATTAGTGAAGCATTGCAGATCCCCTGTCTTTGAGGAAAGGGGGAAGATGGGTAAATAAAGGACAAAATAGAACAAGATAAGGATTTGATTCGAAGTTACACCATGGGAACCAAGAATGAAGAGGGCTCTAAATGATGTTTAGAGAAGGCTTCAAGACTTGCGATATTTAAAGCAGCTTTGGAGGAAAAGGAGAGTGTCGTAATGGAGTTACAGCTGAGACAAATGAAAGGAGCAGAGCAGGGAGACATGGAAAGGCAAAGTATAATAATGAGGGTCAGTTGCTGGATGGGGAAGAACAAATATGGGGAACAAAATTGGTTAATTCTTCCCAGGACAAGATCCAGGGCCTTAAAAGAAAGACATATTTGAGAGATCAGGAAAGAGTTCAAAGAAGCTTTTGAATGATGTGTGGAATTTATTAGGGAAGTAAGGAAAATTCCAGGAAGAAAGAAAATGTCAACGTTTCATTATTGACTTTAAGTGGCTTTAGAGTTATTGTGCATATGATGTCAGTGGACCCCCTTGACCACCTCATGTAGTAAGGTAAACATTCTTATCCCCTTACTGTAGCAGAACCAGGGGTCAGTTAAGTCGAGTGATTTGCCTAAGGTCACACAGTTGAGTGGAGTGGCTCACCGTGTTGCCATGCTTCCCATTTCCCAAGGGCCATCATATGTCCTGTACTGGAAGAAGAAGCCCCTGGTTCTGTGAACAGCACACTGGCGTGGCAGCTGATAGGGAGACATCTGACTTCTGATGTCCTCTGCAGTACAGTAAGCTGTTATCATTTTATCACTTAAAATGAGAATGGTTTAAAATGAAACACACTAATGGTTTCTATCTTTGATTCTTAGTATTTTATACACTACCACTTTTATAGGAATATTTTTAAAAGATAACATTTTCTGAATATATAAATATTTGCTTTTACATGGCATATATATATATATGTATATATGTATTTATATATATACACACACATACTTATTTATGTTTGTATCTATTAATTGGAAGAAAATATTAGACATCTTAATTTGCACTATCATTCATTTTCTTTACATTAAAAAGTTAAAAATTATATCTATTCAACCTTGATAAATCAAAGCAATATTGCACTAATTTTAACTCAATTTCTAAAACTTCAACCTGTTTGAGGAAATGGCTAGTCTTTCACACTGCTGGAAAATGTGATGAGAAAATGAAAGAATAATTCCACACACAGAAAAAAAAAGACTGTTTCAAGTAGCTTCAAGAGGGCTACTATAAACAAAAGTACTAATATACAAGATTATAGGATTTTATTTTTAATGATACAGAGTTTTCCAGCTTTTTTAGTGCTTTGTAGAAGTTGTATCTAAGGAGAGAGAGGCAATTTCATAAATGGCTTAGATAATTTTTAAAAACTAATAGCACAAGAAATACTATAAATATCTTAGACATTTAAAGTGTCTGGGAGACAGAGATAGCTAGAATAACTTATTCTATTTTTAAGTAGTGAAATAGATTTATTAAAAGGTTAATTATCTTCTTCAAGGTCAAAAAGTTAGAAAACGTAAGGGTAGTGGCTGAAACTCAAAGCTTCTGTTTTCTTGGTATTTGTGACAAATGTAAAAATCTCCATAAGATCTGATATGGATCCTGTCAAAAGTGGGCAAATATTCTTTCACACATTAGAAAAGAGGGCCAGATACCACCCTGTCACATGCCAGCATCTGTTAGCACACATGACGTTTGCTCACACAGAATACACTGGCTGGCAAATATGATTCCCTTGCGTGTAGATACAGATCAGTATATCAATAGCAGTATGTTCCAGGATTTCCTAAAGATCATCACACACACATCTCTATATGACTTCTCAGGCTGCCTGGAGCCTACAGAGACCTCTATCTACTGATGTTTTCTCCCCCTCGTTTTTTAAATTGACAATGCAGGAAATAGGTTAAGCTACTGAAAAGACAGTAAGACCAAACCTTCAACTCTTAATTTCTGGTTTCCCTAATAAGGAAAGACGTAATGTGGCTTTCATTATGAAATGTGTGGAAAGGATCCTGTTGAAACCATATGGCTGTTAGGAACGGCACAATCTCATTCAAGGTGCTAAGGACGCTAATGGGAGCAGGATGTCAGAAAAACAGAAATAGATCAATACTTCTCCCACATGTAGCTGTCCCCACCATCCGTCATTGCACCCGCTCCATGTAAATGAAATCAATCAGCGAGGAATTCTGTAAAATGCATAAAACAGTTGTCTCGTAGACTCTAGCAGAAGATAAATGATTCCAGACGTTGGACTGTGGCCATTTTCCCACACATGCTACAGAGCTCTGACATCCATATTGGGCCATAACACTGAGTGGTTTCTGCTTCTGCCAGAATTTCCACTTCTGGTTTGGACTACACAGCCTCTTAACACCAATGCAAGCTAAATCCCTTTTTGTCTGTGCAAATGATAAGACAACTGCTTCTTTTCCAATAAATGGAACCTGTGATCCCTCTTAACACTTTTTGCTATTTCTCAAAGAATCTCATCATTCCAAATCATTATTTTATTTCTCTTTGGAATTAGACAAATCCTGGCCTAATAAAACATACAACATCTGACAGTGAGTACAAACCACTCAGATATAACAAACAACTATACACAGTACAAGTCCAACTTTGAAAACAAGTACTTAGGAAATTGTATTAAACATAAATAGCAGGATTGTTTCGTAAGTAAGTTTATGTTCTGAAAGAGAGTGATGGACTTTTAAAGAGAAAGATAAACTGAAAAAGATTCAGGGGGGCTGGGGTTGTGGCTCAGTGGTAGAGCACTTGCCTAGCATGTGTGAGGCACTGGGTTGATTCTCAGCATCGCATATAAATAAATAAAATAAAGTTCCATTAACAACTAATAAAAATATTTTTTAAAAAAAGATTCAGAAGCAACTTCCTTTAAAAAACTATGTCAACATCAATAGCATTATTTGGAAGGCCCATGGGAAGTCTAGGTCATATTCAAGGCTACTGAAGTAACCTATCCCATGGAATTAAGCAACCTTATAGGCAGTTACACCCTGCCAGCCTCTTATATTTCAAAGGTGGTCACTTTCTCTCTAAATTGTCTTTGAGGAAAGATACAAATAATTTTGCCCATAGTTCAGAAGAAAAAAAAAGAAAGAGAAAGAAAAGAAGGAAAAGATTTAAAGAGGGAGGAAAGAAGGCAGAAAGGGAAGGTGAGGGGGAGTAAGGAAGAAAGGAAGAAAGTATTTATGTCTGTAATCTAAGATAGAACTGTTCTTTTTGAGATTAAATAAAAGTAAAGTAAATCTTACTGTAACTTTCAAATATCTTCAAAGTGAATAATGACAGGCACTGCTTTTTAATTTTAAATCAAGTTCTTATTAAAGAATATTCACCTAAATATCAAACCCACCACAAAGAAAACTTATTATATCAATAACAAAACGACAGTCCAAATAGGAAGCAACTGCTGTCTTTCCCACCACCACGACCTCTTTTTCTGTGGAACACAAACTTACTTTGTTTAAAAATGTCCTTAGGCTGTCCTGTACCTTTGAAACAAAACCACTCTCGTCTTCATTTCATTTTCTGCTTTCTTGAAAACTGCTCCTCAGTAACCGACAGATGGTGCATCTGTCACTGAGCGTTTCCTCTTCGTTATCTCTGCCAGCTAATATTTCCTCTGTGCTTAGCTGTTGTCCGTGAGACTGGTCCACATCATTCTAGCCTGATCAATGGTGAGCCTGGTTTGAGGTTGGTTTTGGCCCCGCCTCCAGCTCCAAGAGAAAAAATGAAAACTCACAGCTGGATTTCCTATAAACCCTCTCTTTTAAAACTGGCTCTGCAGCTCTGGCACATACCAGAGGAAAAATGCTGCCAGTCTATCACAAACCAAGAGGAGCACTCCTTCTCCTAGATTCTCCTGCCCAGTGTCAAGCATGCATCTTATCTAACAAATCCCATTTAAGTGAGCCTGAAACTTCACAGGAAAGGAGGAAATTGTACACTTGGTTTAGACTTTTTCATAGCTAATAAAATTCAAAAGATGACCATGATGGAAACACACACACACACACACACACACTCACCCATGACTGAATAATCTGTAACTTGTTCATACTGTGTAAAGCAATGTCAAAGAGAAAATGGGAAAGGAGAAAATGCCCAAATAGAACATTACCAAATGGGTATGCTTATAATCTTCTGACCTAACATAAAACATCATTCATATTCAGATGAAGTAATAACCTAAGCAACAGAATTTGCTAGGATTCATACTATCAGTGATCTTAATGAATCAAGAGAATGTAAGAGATGTATTTCAGGTTCTAGATGAAAGAAGACTGCTAGATTGTTCTAAATCAAGGAAGGTGGCCATGCAACAATTTACTCTACGAATGAGGATGAACTATGCATTCTAAACTTTAGATTCTGTACAGTCAAGAATAGTCAAATCTTTTCAGCTAGTTGGGGCACACATTTTATACAAACAATCTCATGTGAGTGTTACCAGGCTAATGATTTGAATATTAGGATCCAGAGTCAAAAGGTATCAGTTTTATTTCTCGGTGGTGTCCTTGAACATGAAAGGGACAGAATAAACTCTGGGGACCTCACAGGTGATTGCAAGATTAAATAAAGACCACAAAGTACTTTGTTGTTATAATCCAATATTCATATTGTTCTTTTCAACAACAGAGGGAATATTAAATCAATATAAATATTTAATCTGGCAAAGGATGGTACCAAAGTAAATACAGCAGCCTGTGATAAGGAAAGCTAAAGATAATAGGACTGTGGGAATAATGTACAGAGTCTAAAGTACATGCTGGGAATAACAGTAACTCAAATTTTAAATATTTGTACTCTATGGTAAGAAAGAATATATAGTAAGCATAAGTCAGAGAGGAGTTGAGTAGTGAATGTTTGCTACCTTAATTATGCTTCCTCAATCTCACCTAACATAATACTGGAACTGTCATCTGCTATAAGCCCTTTAAGGGCAGAAACACACATAATCAACATTGGCCAACTAAGTGAATGAGTAAACTAGACAATGAACTGCATAAAAGCTACTCATGCTAAGAGAGGGGGGTTGGGTTACTGTGAGAAGTCTGAGCTTGAAACTGGAAGACCAGATACATCAAGGTTGAGACTCCCGTGTGTCCTTGCAAATTCCTCAAATGTGAAGGTGGGATTTGGAAGAAGAAAGGCTTTCTGGACACTGGAAAATAAGAAGAGACCTAGTGTTCCAGGACCCCTTGTCTGATCTAGCTTTCTGTACTCACTGTCCAAACCCCTCCCCTTTCCTACATCTCCTCTGAGAAAGTCATCCTGCCTACAATATGCTTAAGTGGAGAACCAGAATGTTTGTAAACATCTCTTTAATGAAAGCACATGGATTGTTAGAGTAAATTTTCCTAAATGGTGTTTGTGAGACCTTGTTTGCTTCAGGGGGAAAGAAGTGAGCCTCTAAATCCAACAGGGCCCGTTTCTATTTGGCCTTTGTCACTGGTAGCTGGGCATCTGTGGAATTCAGGCTAAGGAAAAATAAGTGATATGGGAGTCACCTGCTCCTCCCTGCATGGTATTTCACTACCAATGATGGGTTCATGACTAAAGGTATTGGAAAGGTAATCTACTTTCATAATGGCTCCAGATATGCTATCTCTTATTCCCATACTGAAGGATTACACTAATTTTGGGAAAGGGAACCTACCAACTGTAAAGATCTAATATAATAAATACTTTTTTATTCCTATAGTATACAAGACTTTCTATATATTAGTTATATATTAGTTACCTTAGAAAGATGCATATTAACAGCTTTCTTTGGAACAGCTGGTTGACAAGCGCACACAAAATTACAAGTTGAATGTCCCTTATCTAAAATGCTTGGGACCATAATAGTTTCAAATTTTGGAGTCTTTCAGATTTTGGAGTATTTGCATATGTTAATAATAAGATATCTTGGAGATGGGAGTCAAGTTTAAACACGAAGTTCATTTATGTTTCACATACACTTTATATATAAAGGTAATTATATTTGCAGGTAATTTTACATAATATTTTTAATAGTTCAGTAGATGAAACAAAGTTTCATGGTGTGGAATTTTCCACTTGTAGTGTCATACTGGAACTCAAAAAGTTTCAGAATTTTTATTTTTGGATTAGGAATTTTCAACCTGTATGACCAAAAACAGAATATGAGACAGTGAGAGTTGGAAAAAGTATAGTGCAGGTTCACAAAGGAAGGACTGCATCCAGGGTTGGGAGTGGGGGTGGGAGAATCCAGAAAGCACTTTCATAGGCATAGACTGTTTTGCAAGGCAGTGCACTTGAGAGAGAAGGACACTTTCAGAGTAGTGAATGAGCTCTGATGCACAGAAGGAGACAGGAAGTAAGGCTGGTGAACCTGAACAAGTTACTTGCAATATCTCATTGTTAAATGGATAATAATGGCAGCCTGGGTAGGCGATTAATGGGTTAATACATGCAAAACGCTTTCAGCAGAGCTTGTCTTACACATCCAATACATATTATCCATCATTCCATTGTTAGAATTTAAAAATATAAGTGACTATGATTATACTTAAAGGGTTGAATTTGATTAGCTGTAATTCAAGAAACAATCTCTGCAAGAATAGCTAATTGCAATACTTGTCTGTAAGCTACTTTAAAATACTTAGGCATCCATAGTGCCATATTATGTGTGGGTTACTTAGGGTAAGCTATAACCCAGGTGCTGATAGCATCTAATCAAGCATTCCAAGTTGTGGACACAGTATCACAGGCATTCTAAAGAGAAAGCCTATACTTAAGAATTGGCTGCAATAAGCATTGCTGTCACCATCTCTCTCCTCCACCTCCAGTGAGCAATTTGAGCATCAGAAATGGGTGCTGACTGGTGGAAGTCCTGACCATTGACTAGTGTGCTTGGTGGAATTAAGGTATTCAAGAAATACAGATTGGCTAAAAGTCTTTCTGTGTAAAAACCCAATAAAGCCTTCACCTGTTGGGTAATAATTCCCTAGTTTAAATACCTCAATAATTTTGGTCCAGTCATGAACTTTGGAGGTCTCTTTCTGCCTAGTGCTGGCTATCAGGGTGGCAGAATCTGCCTTTGCAATACCAGTGTTTACCTCAAGTCTCAGAAAAATCTTTTATGTTAAGGCTGCGGTTGAAGCATTTAAAAGGAAAGCTAAGAGCCAGGACATGTTCAAGCCTGCATACTGATTTCTGAATGAGGGTATGTGGCTGCTTGTTTGTTTGTTAATTAATTAATTAATTTATTGGTGCTGGGGATGGAGTCCAGGGCGTTACCTATGTTTAGTGAGTGCCTACCACTGATTTACATCCCAAGACCCTGTTGCTTAACAAATATCTCTATATCTGACTACATTTGGTATCAATATGACTTCATCATGAACTTTTAGGGAGAATTGTTGATCCTCTTTTGCCTTAAAATGTCATTATCTGCTAAAAAGAACCTAAGAGTTAGGAATGCCAATTTGATCACTATAGACCATTAGTAAAGACAGCATGGGACATGGAACTCGTAGGACATTTAAGAAAATTAGCCAAAGTTCCTAAGTTTACTTGACTAGAGAGCTCAAAATAAAGATGCTTCTTTTGGCAATAATTAGATCTTAGATACTAAAAGATCCACACATTTCTTGGCAAAAAGAAATTATAAGAAAACAAAACACTAAGAGATGTATTACACATTATTTTTGTTATGCTATGAATATATTATAAATATGAAAATAGTTTTCACTCTGTAAGAGGGATTCATTCATTTTTAATAAATTATTTTCTTATCTTCACAAAGTGAAGTCAAAGAATACCCAGCACATTTTAAGACCTTATGAAAATAACCTTTAAAATATTTTTCTTAAAAGTGTTTTAAAATAAAACATTCAATATATTAAAATAAAAACTGAATTAAATTAAAATGTAAAAAATTCAAACAATGCAGAATGTGGATTAAAAAAGTAAAACCTCATTTTATTCCCAACTCTTAATTCCACCTTTCTCCCTAAAGGAGACACTATTAAAAGTGTGGTCCTGAATTTGTTACACACACATCTGTGTAACAATGTGTAATGTGAATGTGTAAGTGTATGCCCCATGTATATACACATATTTTATGTTGTGAAATATATACATGTATCTGTATATATTCAACCATGCTGCATATTCATCATAAGATAATTCTTTTCCAACAAAGTAGAATCATAGTACATGTATTATTCTCAGTCTTATTTTGTTAATTTAACTTGTCTTGGAGATCTTCAAATAAGCAGTTAAGGAAGCTATTAGCTTAGATCACTGGAATCCAAATGATTGCTATATTTAAAAGTGTGGCACTGGGGGAGCAAGGCCCAGAGAGCAGCATCACTCCTGAATGGCACCAGAACATGTTTGCCCTTTTCTGCAGAGAGAGGAAATATCACTTTTCCCCTGAAGCTGACAGATATTCCACTTCTGTTTCTCTCTAGTAATTTTATATCATGGGCAGTATGGGAGAATAGATGGATGAATGAGTGAATACACAAACTATTAGATGAGCAACTTAACTGAATGGAATTAAATTTCTTTCCTTCCTGAAGGAGACAGACTATCCTCCTACCGTGCACATAGGTATTCAGAGTATGCTTGCCTTGTTTTCTACCCCACTTTAATCAGAAAATAAATATCGCATTCTACTGTTGAGTTATTCTTATTAATAGCAATGGAAATATCAAGGTTTGGATTTGACTGCTGAATTGCTTGGGTACGGATGCACCCAGAGCACAGGCAAGTAGTGACATGTTCATTCATAGGGGTCCTGCGGGCAGGACAGGCAGGTGCAAATGTGGATAAAGAGAGCTGAGGGACTTTCCACACTCTCTATGGTCATTTTCAAGTTGCAACTTGTGGTTCTCGGGTTCTCAAACTTCTATGTGTGTGTCCAACACAATTTCAGTAGCAAGCATTTCAGGTAATGCTGAGAGCCAAACAAATCCATGTTGACAGTGCACTCTAAACATAAACTCTATGGTCCCTTTCCCAGCATTTCCCATTCCTAATCAGGCATAATAATCTATCTATAATTTCTACTATTAGTAAATGCCCTTTCTTTTTCTGGGAAAAATGTTACCTTTTCTTATTCTACTTTCTTATAAAATTCCACTTTGCTCTAAGCTTTGCTTAAAATGGAAAGTTTTGTGAAATCATTATGTTTCTAGATCAAGGGAATCTACACCACATCTCTGACATGTTCTTATTTTGAAGCAAATCAAGGTTAATACATTTGGCTGCTTAGAATAATGACCATGATTTCTTGTACTTATTTTATCTAAAAAGATTCCATACAGAGAGTCAGACAGCATAACTGCAGCATGGCATGAGGGCTCTGAAATGGACTGTGGGAGTAATGACAGCTGTACATAGAATTCAAATGATAAGAATTTAATTCCACAGCAGGTACTTTTTGAAAGTGTCAGCACTCTTTTATCTCTGTGGATGTTCCACCATACATACAGGATTTTTATTGCAATATTTTTGAATTTCTAAACATTATTAGGCCTTTAGCTTATTTTAAAACCAAAATAAGAGGAGAAGGAGAGAAATGGGGAAACAATTTTGTTGTGTCAGCAAAAAGTCAACCGTGGTTTGGAAAGCTGTGCTGACAGCAGAGAAAACAAACTCAGGTGGTACAAAAACTATTCACAATAGAGACTCCGAAGGATACAAGTGATAGAGAAAAAAATATAACCAAAACAAAACAAAATAACACCAAAGAGTCTGCTTCACATTAGCATCTTTCCTATAGGTTTGATGCTCCAGAGAGCTGGCTCTTTGCTTCTGTTGCCAAGGAATGGAGCACACTCTGGCCTCCTCCTGGTAGGTAAAGTACTTGAAGTTCTGGCATTCAGCAGCCACAGACCAGGAAAGTCTACAGTGAGGCAGAAAGCATAAGCTACCTGCTGGGGAGAGCCAATTTCATGCATTGTGTTCATGGCAATACTACAAGAACAGATTTGCTTCTTGCAACTGGCACTACTGTTCTTCAGGAGTGTCTAATTCCATTCTCATCTTGTCCTTTCTCCCCTTCTGTCCACTAACCCTTCACTTGTAAGTATCAAACCTTATCCACAATTTTCAGATGTGATATCTTTTATCATGAGCAGAGAAATCCAGAATTCCTAATAGGACAGTAAGCATAAGGACTTGCTTTAATTAACATGCTAAAGAGCATCAACAATGAAGCTGCAGTTTGGAAAGAACAAAGCCCTGGTTTATGTGGCAAGCGGGGTTGATCACTGCCTAAGCTGGATTTCTTCACTAAGTTGTTTTGAATATTACCTCACCTATCATGGCCTCACTCAATGTGTAAGGAGCCTAGAGTTTAGAGGGTTAGCCTCAAAAACTGAATTGTGCAGTGAAATTTCTAAAATATCTAGTATCTCTTTTAAAGTTCACTTTGAAATTTGGGGATTAACACAGACCCAAAGAAGATTCTGCAAATTTAACAAACATAATTTTTTTTTATAACAAGCCCCCAAAGTAAACACATTCCTCATTTTTTTGGTTTATATCTGACTGCTTCTAACAATAGCTCTTCATGATTTGATTGAAACCAACTTAAAAACTAAACTTGGAGGCATACAAATCCAAAAGGTCTAGGAATCTTAGGCTCCTGGAACTTGTTGTGTTTCTCATTTTACTGTGAAGCGTGGGTGGCCGTGCACATTCCTGGCAGCTATAAGGCATTTGCTAATGTATTTGACTTTAAGTTGTTAATCACACTTATCAACACAGGCAAGAAGCACTGGCCACAAAAGATTAGCTACTCTCCTGTAATGCCTCAGTAATCCAAATGCGGGAACATCAGCGCTGAGTGATAGTGGCATCTGCCAGCTCCAACAACCCTTCAGTGACTTCAGAATTTATTAAAAACCTTAGCTTTTATCAATACCAGATTATTAAAACACTCTCTCTCTCTCTCTCTCTCTCTCTCTCTCTCTCTCTCTCTCTCTCTCTCCTGTGATAATAGCTAAGGCCAAACATTTGGAACATATGCAATGCTGTGCAGTCTGTAAGCTTTCTAAACAACAAGGATGTGCTTCAAAACACCACAGATGTTTTGAGTTTCAAGGTGGTCTCCACTGTCAAGAGATTCGAGGGCACTGATTTCCTACAAGAAATGTGTGCAACCAGCAGGACAGGGCCTGGTTTCCAGGGAAACAGAATCATGTTTAAATCCCTTGGAAGCATTAGGTTCTGGCTATAGTTTTCCCCCTAAGACACCCAAACTGTTGTTTCTTGCAAAAGAATATATTTATAAGAACAACAAAATGCTCTACCAGCTCAGAGGTGAGTGCTTCAGAGAATCCAGGAATAAAATGAATATGGTGGGGAGAAAAAAAAATAAATAAAAAAAGAACACTCAGAGGTGGGCCTACTAGTCTCTGAATTGTGGAACCTTGCTTTCACTTAGAATTCCTCCCTAAAAAGACATCAGCAGACCACTTTCTACTTTGTTGAAATTATGCTGAGGTTCCCATGTTTAAAGCATATCCTTTGTTCTTCCCCAGGCCATCTTAGCCCCATATGGTTAATGCTATGGTTGTAAGTGTCCCTCAAAGGCCCCTGTGTTAAAAAGCTTGGTCCCTAGGGTGATGCTATTTGGAGGTGGTGGAACCTTTAAGAGGTGGGGCCTAGTAGGAAGAAATTATATCACTTGGGGCTTGTTCCTAGAGGGGATACTGGAACCCTGACCACTTCCTGCCTCTCTTTCTTTGCTTTCTAGCTGCCAGGCAATGAAAAGCTTGCTCTACCATGTGCTCCTACCATGATATGCCATCTTGCCACAGGCCCCAAAGCAATGACCCAACCATGAACTGAAACCTGCAAAACTGTGAAACAAAATAAATCTTTTCTTTTTATAAACTGATTATCTCAGGTATTTTGTTACATAATCAAATGCTGACAAATACAACTAATATTTACTTTACTTTTACATAACAAAATGAAAACAGTGAAGATTTATCTCCTATTTCAACTACCAGCCAACTCTCCAGATAGCGTCCTCTTGGTGTCCCATAATTATTCTTTCACTTTGTAATATATTATTTATTTACTTTTTAAAAACAAACCTTATGATACTTTGTTCTTTTGATCATGACACAGTCAGAGTTTGGATCCATGAAACTTGGACATGATGATGCTCATCACATTTGAGGTCCATTTCCTCATCTGGAGATGTGGCTGCCACATGGGTCAGATATGATTTAAGAATTAATGGAGTGAAAAACTCTGAAAACAGACAAATATCACTCTCTAAATGTATTAAAAGAAAGGTGAAATATTATTTCCATAAAGCATGTGAGTGTGGGCCATTCAAAAACCAGAGATGCTCATAGGAAAAGACATCCACAGACTGAAGGTGAAAGGTTAGGAAAAATCATACCACTCACATGGACTGCGGAAGCAAGCAGGGGTTTTCATCCTTGTATCAAATAAAGGAGACTTTAAGCTAAAGTTAATCAAAAGGGATAAAGAAGGACAGTACATACTGCTCAAGTGAACCATACACCAACAAAATGTAACAATTATAAACATATATGCTCCAAACAATGGAGCATCTATGTTCATCAAATAAATTCTTCTCAAGTTCAAGAGATCACAACACAGTAATTCTGGGTGACTTTCACATACCTCTTTCACCACTGGATAGATCTTCCAAACAAAAGCTGAACAAAGAAACCATACAACTCAATAATATAATCAATAACTTAGGCTTAACAGATATATATAGAATATTTCATCCTTTAATGAGCGAACACACTTTCTTCTCAGAAGCACATGGATCCTTCTCTAAAATAGACCATATATTATGCCACAAAGAAACTCTTAGCAAATACAAAAAGTAGAGATACTACCCTGCATTTTATCAGATCACAATGGAATGAAACTAGAAAACAATGATTAAGAAAAAATAAAAGCTACTCCAACACCTGGAGACTAAATAATATGTTACTGAATGAACAATGGGTTGCAAAAGACATCAAGGAGGAGATTAAAAAATTCTTGGAAGTAAATGAGAACACTGATACAACAAACTGAAATCTTGGGACACTCTGAAGGCAGTAATAAGAGGAAAGTTCACTGCATGGAGTTCATTCCTTGAATGAAGAAAAAGTCAACAAATAAATGACCTAACATTACATCTCAAAGCCCTAGAAAAGGAAGAACAAATCAACACCCAAAGCAGTAGAATACAGGAAATAATTAAAATCACAGCTGAAATCAAAACAAAAGAAACAATTGAAATACTTGACAAAACAAAAAGTTGGTTCTTTGAAAAAATAAATAAAATTGACAAACCATGTTAATGAAGAAAAAGAGAGAGAACACTCAAATTACTAACATACAGGATGAAAAAGGTAATATGACAACAGACACTACAGAAATACAGAAGATGATTACAAATTATTTTGAAAACTTGTACTCCAATAAAATAGAAAATTTCAAAGGCATGAACAAATTTCTAGAGACATATGATTTGCCCAAATTGAATCAGGATGATATATACAATTTCAACATATCAATTTCAAGCAATGAAATAGAAGACACCATCAGAAGCCTACCAACCAAGAAAAGCCCAGGACAGCCGAGTTCTACAAGACCTTTAAAGAAGAACTAATACCAATACTCTTCAATTTATTTCAGGAAACAGAAAAAGAGGGAGCACTTCTAAACTCATTCTATGAGGCCAATATCATCCTGATTCCTAAGCCAGACAAAGACACATCAAAGAAAAAAAAACTTCAGACCAATATCTCTAATGAACATAAATGCAAAAATTCTCAATAAAATTCTGACCAACCGAATACAAAAACATATCAAAAAGATAGTGTACCACAATCAAGTGGGATTCATCCTAGGGATGCAAGGTTGGGTCAACATATGGAAATCAATAAATGTAATTCATCACATCAATAGACTTAAAAATAAGAATCATCTTCTCAATAGACACAGAAAAAGCATTTAAGAAAATACAGCACCCATTCATGTTCAAAACACTAGAAAAACTAGGGATAACAGGAACATATCTCAACATTGTAAAAGCTATCTATGCTAAGCCCCAGGGCAACATCATTCTAAATGGAAAAAAATTGAAAGCATTCCCTCTAAAAACTGGAACAAGACAGGGATGCCCTCTTTCACCACTTCTATTTAACATAGTTCTTGAAACACTGGCCAGAGCAATTAGACAGACAAAATAAATTGAAGGGATATGGATAGGAAAAGAAGAACTCAAATAAGCACTATTTGCTAATGATATGATTCTATACCTAGAAGACCCCAAAAATTCCACCATAAAACTTCTAGAACTAGTAAATAAATTCAGCAAAGTTCCAGGATATAAAACCAACACCCATAAATCAAAGGCATTTCTGTATATCAGTGACAAATCCTCTGAAAGGGAAATGAGAAAAACTGCCCCATTTACAATAGCCTCAAAACAAAAACAAAAACAAACAACAACTTGGGAATCAACCTAATGAAAGAGATGAAAGACCTCTACAATGAAAACTACAGAATACTAAAATAAACAAACAAACAAACAAAAACAAAACAACAACAACAAAAAAGAAGACCTTAAAAGACAGAAAGAGCTACCTTGCTCTTGGATAGGCAGAATTAATTAATATTGTCAAAATGATCATACTACCAAAAGCACTATACAGGTTTAATGCAATTCCAATCAAAATCCCAATGGCATTTCTCATAGAACTAGAAAAAGCAGTCATTAAATTCATCTGGAAAAATAAGAGACCCAGAATAGCTAAAGCAATCCTTAACAAGAATAGTGAAGCAGGTTGCATCACTATACCAGACCTTAAACTATTCTACAGAGCAATAGTAACAAAAGCAGCATGGTATTGGCACCAAAATAGACTGGTAGACCAATGGTACAGAATAGAGGACACAGAGACTAACCCACATAACTACAGTTATCCTATATTAGAAAAAGGTGCCGAAAACATACATTGGAGAAAAGATAGCCTCCTCAACAAATGGTGCTGTGAAAACTGGAAATCTATATGCAATAAAATGAAATTAAACCCCTTTCTTTCACCATGCACAAAACTCAACTCAAAGTGGATCAAGGACCTAGGAATTAAACCAGAGACTCCATGTCTAATAGAAGATAAAGTAGGCCCAAATTAGGCCTCTACTTCCTTAATAAGACTCCTATAGCATAAGAATTAAAATCAAGAATCAATAAATGAGATGGATTCAAACTAAAAAGCTTCTTCTCAGCAAAATAAACAATCAGTGAGAGCCTATATCTTGGGAGCAAATTTTGCCACTCTCATATCAGATAGAGCACTAATCTCTAGGGTATATAAAGAACTCAAAAAGCTAAACACCAAAAAACAAAAACAAAAACAAATAACCCAATCAATAAATGAGCCAAGGAACTGAACAGGCACTTCTCAGAGGATGATATACAATCAATCAATGAATATATGAAAAATGTTTAATGCAAATTAAAACTAAAATTTCATCTCTCTGCAGTCAGAATAGTAGCTATTGAGAATACAAACAACAATAAGTGTTGGCGAAGATGGGGGAAAAAGGCACACTCATACATTGCTGGTGGGAATGCAAATTGGTGCAGCCCATATGGAAAGCAGTATGGAGATTCCTTGGAAAACTGGGAATGGAACTATCATTTGACCCAGCTATCTCACTCTTTGGTTTACACCAAAAGTACTTAAAAACAGCATACTACAGGGACATCAATGTTTATAGCAGCACAATTCACAATAGCTAAACAGTTTCTGTGTCCTCTATTCTTTACCATTGGGTCTACCAGTCTATTTTGGTGCCAATACCATGCTGCTTTTGTTACTAGATGCCCTTTAGTAGATGAATGGATAAAGAAAATGTGATATATATACACAATGTGTATTACTCAGCAATAAAAGAGAATAAAATCATGGCATTTGCAGGTAAATGGATGGAGTTGGAGAATATAATGCTAAGTGAAGTTAGCCAATCCCAAAAAAACAAATGCCGAATGTTTTCTCTGATATAAGGAGGCTGATTCATAGTAGCATTGGGAGTGGGAGCATGGAAGATTAGACGAGCTCTAGATAGGGCAAAGGGGTGGGAGGGACAGAGAGGGGGTAGAAAAGATGGTGGAATGAGATCAACATTATTACCCTAAGTACATGTATGAAGACATGAATGGTACAAATATACTTTGTATACAACCAGAGATATGAAAAATTGTGCTCCATATGTGTCATATGAATTATAATGCATTCTGCTGTCATATATAAAACGTTAGAATAGGGCTGGGGATGTGGCTCAAGTGATAGCGCGCTTGCCTGGCATGCATGCAGCCCAGGTTCGATCCTCAGCACCACATACAAACAAAGATGTTGTGTCCGCCGAGAACTAAAAAATAAATATTAAAAATTCTCTCTCTCTTTAAAAAAAGTTAGAATAAAAAATTAAAGACAATAGTAACAAGTAGAATATACCACATGGGGAAAACATAAACTGAAGAGATATTAATTAAAACATATTTGTAGAAAAAAAAAAACAGATGAACCATGTAGCTTTTTAGGATCAAGAGTGTTTGGCGATATTTGACCATTCACCACCCATCATAACCTCAAAAACTAGAGTTTTGAAAAGACATTTCCCATCTGCCCAGCTTGTTTTTGATGACATGTGCAAAATGATTACTGGCCTACAATTTGTAGTTGAAGGCATGCTGGTGACCCACCACACTCATGTGCCTTGAAGAGAGCAAGGAAGGACTGTTTTCTCCCTATTAGGAAGAAAGCTGCTGAGCTGGAGATAAGAAACATTTTCATTAAAAATACTAAATTTTTGTAATGCAAAAATAAATAAATAAACATTACCCCAAACCCCCTAAATTTAAATTAATGTCAATATCAATTAAACACAAATTTGATTTTTCAAAAATTCAACTTTACTAAAACTTCATAAGTTCAGGAGCTGTGTTGGGGCCAAAGATAATAAGAAATGATTCCTTTCATCAAAAAGCCCTTCATCTTGCAGGACAAGTGAAGAAGGAAGTGGTCATTTCTAAAGAGAAAGACAAGGGTTGTGAACATTTACTGAGTGCCTACTTAATGACAAAGTGTGGGGCAGACTACATTTTACACACACATATACACACATTTCATTTTATCCCCAGTCTGCAGAGGATAAAATGGAAGTTCAGAGATTTATTTGGAGTTCCAGGCTATACATAAGTAGCTAACTCTGTATTTGAATCTACTCCAAAGCATGTCATACTAAAGCCCATACTGTTCCTACATGATCATGCCCATTCACCTCACTTCTCTGACTTATAGAAAACTGTTTAACCTCTCTGCTAAATAAAACATTATAAGAAATGCTGCCAGTACCATAACACAGCAGGAGTTTGTATAAATTCAAGATGGCATTATCACAACATATCCACTTATCTTTTATTCAGTGGTCTGTGAAAAGCAGATAGCAGAGTATATATTCTTGAATCTTGGCTTTTAGATTTTGATATTAAAAAAACAGAAAAGGCCACTGTGATAAATATATGTTAGTTCACATTGTTCCATGCTTAGTTATACTGAGTTGCATGACACTGAAAATCTGAGTATATTTGTAAGATCATTTCTTTAAAAAAGAGAACCTAAAGGTAAACCTAGAATCTGGATGACTAAATATAAGGGCACTAGAAATACATAGAGTATGTTACTTCCTCAGTTTTTAAAATATGACAAACATCTCTTTATCATACCTATTGTATACAGAGTACTGTGTAAGATGTGGGGATGGATATGAGAATTTAAGAAAACAAATTTCAAAATAATTTTCCATGGAATAAGGGAGATGGTCACCATGCAGTACCTCATAGGTAAAGTGTGTGACTTTAGAAGAGGGAGGGGAGGAAAGAGTATGAAAATAAACAGTTACCAGGGTTCCAGACTGAGATGCTGATGGGAAGAGGAACTGCTTTTAAACCATATTCCTTTAGCACCTCATCAGTACCTTTAATAAAATCATCAACTTTTGCAATGAACTGGAATTAGAAACTGGTATTAGGGCAGAGACTTATCAATTTATTTGGTATGTGTCCCCCACTTCCCTCTTGAGTTTAGTTCACATTGATCCTGAGTGGAGCCTTCCAGACCCTCTGCTTGACCAATCCAACTCTCCTTAGTGCTCTGGCTTACTCTTACCAGTCCTCTGTGCAGGACTGGCCACATAATTTGTGTATCTCAATGCAAAATGGAAACACACCTTGCTAAACATCTATTAAAAATTTCAATCTCAAAGAGATCATTGTATATCCATATTCATAGCAGCATTATTCAAAATAGCCAAAAGGTAGAAGCAACCCAAGTGTGCATTCACAGATGAATGGAAAAACAAAAGTGGTCAATACACATAGTGGAATATTATTCAACTTTAAAAAGCAAGGAAATTCGTATATATGCTACAACATGGATGGACCTTGAGAACACTATGCTAGATGAAATGACAGTCACAAAAAGACAAACACTATATAATTCCACTTATAAGAGATACCTAGTGTAGTCAGATTCATAGAAAGTTAAATGGTAGTTTCCAGGAGCTGGAAAATAGAAATGAAATGTTGTTGTTCATAGGTATAGAGTTTCAGTTTCATAAGATAAAAAGAAATTGGACAGGAATGTGAATATGTTTAACACTACAGAACTATACACCTGAAAATGGCAGAGAAGGTAAATTTCATGTTCTGTGTATTTTATTACAATTAACAAAGTAATGAATGATTTCAAGATGGTAACAGCAGAACCTTAAGTGAAGCACTGGGACCTTCTAAGCTCCAGGCCCTGCATCCTATTTGGTGGCACATCCACACAGCCAATATATAGTATTAACAGATGCAGAATGTTTTCAGAGTGCATTCTGCTGAAGTCTCCTACAACACACTAACTGTTCACTTCTACTGGTTTCCTACTTTTCTTTTTCTGCATGGTTCTCTATGTTACAGATAAAGAAGGAATAAGATAGCTATATGGGCTATTCACATAACATATAAATAGCAAGGTCCTAAAAATCCCACAGCCAGTTAAAATTTTTAGCAAATCAGCAAATTGTTCCAAGTTCCTCTTTGGTAATGAATAATGTCATGGGGAGAATGCCTCAGTAAGTTGAAGAAACATGGCCCTGGGTCTAACTGCTATAATTCTTATTTGTTACCAGACTAACCCTTCTTAAGACTGGATTAATTTCATGTTGACCACTGGTCTGTGAAGCACTGATAAATTAAATGATTGGTAGGTATATTCAACGCTTTCATAGGGAATGAGAGGATAAAAATCCCCCTGTTTTTAACTTTGAGATTACTACAAAATTTCATTTCTGAGAACAGACCACAGATTAATTTAGTTAAGATCTGATAGTAACCTAAAAAAAACTTTGGTGGAAGTTGTCCAACTTGTCCTAGATTACCCAGCATTTATTGGCAGTGCTGAAAGTCTAGAAGAATATGTGAAGAGTTATCTGAGGACAGCAGTTCAGACAGTGCACTGCAATACAGAGTTCCAACTCTGCTTCTTCAAGACCAATGTTTTACTATTGCTATCATAAAACAAAACTAAAGACAACCTGGATACATTTCAGAAGCTCATATTCTTTACATTTCTGGCCATAAAACCAAATATTCTTAAAATATTCTATATAGAGAAGTTAAAACAGTGGGTTCTGGAGCCACACTGTGTTCAAATCACTCCTTTTACCACTCCTGGAAGTGTGCCCTGAGCCATTTTCTGAGTTTATACACCTGTAAAGTGGGGACAACAACAATAATACCCATGTCATATGGTCATTGTAAAAGAGAATGAGTCCTTACATGTAAACACTTAGAACATTACCTGGTAATACTAAATAGTAACTAAATATTAACCATTATTTTCTCCAGATTTAGGTTTTCTGAGTGAAATCCACAGCTAATTATAGGAGGGGATGACACCTGACCCAAGAGGCAGTAGCAAAGGCCCCAAAGATTCCTACTTTGGGAAAATGGAATAGGTGGCCAAAGGCAATTTGAATCTATGGTAGTGAGAAAAGATAGCAATTACATTTGATAATGTGTAGGTAAGAAAGCAGAGGAAGTTGTTTGACCAGGTGACAAAAAGTAACTCACAACTTGTGGAGAGAAACAAAGATGGGAAACACCATTTTGTAATGGGGTAGAGATAATGCTTTATTTCTTCTAGGTCTTCATTTCAATTCCCATGAACCCTAACTGTATCTTCTCTCCTGGTGTTAGGTTTGAGGAACAGTTCTTATCTTTACAATCATTCTGGAGTAGTCAGGATAGGCTAGATTATGCTTCAGTAACAAAAGTCCATCCCACCCAAATCTCAGCAGCTTTTCACCAGAGTGTACTCTTCACTCTGTATGAACAATAAGGATTGGCAGTGAGTACATTTCTTCTTAGTCCCTCAGAGACACAGCTGAAAATTTCATCTCAATGATCCCCACAGCAGCAGAAAGAGAATATGGCAGTCACACATTGGCTGTTAAAGCCTCTGCCTAAAAGTGGGACCTATTCACTTTTCATCAATCAAATCCAGTCATGTGGCCATGCCTAACATCAAAGAGGAAGTTCAGTCCTACTTCATGTCACATTAGAATATTTTAGAAATAGCCCTAATGACTACTATGCTCCTTTTATGGTTAAATTGCTTTCACTGGGTCTCTGTTTCTTCAAGAAACAATAGTGACATTAATAGTGGTATACTATATATGAGATGGAAAGCACCATCATCTCTGTGCATTTTTCCTCAAAACTGTCTTTCTGAATATAACCACATCTCTATTCTGTGTAGATATGTGAGTTACCTGACTCTTGACTTTTGATTTTACAGTTAGAAATTTACCTAATTACTATGGTTGTCAACTATGGTTTGAATGTGTTCATGGATTGGAAGCTTGGTCCTCAGTGCATCAGTGCTGTGTTGTGGGAGGTGAGTGGATCATGAGGGCTCTGCCCTTATGAATGGATTATCCATTAATGGATTAAGGGGTCATCATGCAATTGACTTTCTTATAAAAGTGAGTTCTCTCTGGCACACTTGCACTGTATTGCAATGTGATCCATTATGCAATATGACATGGAAAGAAGGCCCTCACTGGAAGATATCAGTGTCATGTCATTCTCTTGGATTCTCAGCTTTGAGAATCATGACCTAAATAAACCTCTCATCTTTACAAAAAACCCATCTCAGGTATTCTGTTACGGAAAAAGAAAATGGATTAAGATACTATTCCATTCCTTTTAGGAACAAATAAGAGAAAAATTAGAATATTTCAGGAATGAGATATTGTGTGATAACAGATTTTTTTCTTTTTCTTTTCTTTATTTTTTAGTATGTGGACCTAAGGATTTAACATTAGATCATCTGAACTTTAAAACTAAATAAATAGCTTTTTGAAGGGAAATGTTAGAAAATGGATATAAGCCTTTCTTTTAAAATAAAATACATACATATAATTTACTATTTTCTTAATGAGTAAAGATGAATATTATGAATAGCAGTTATTATACCATGATATCTTTTGTACCAAATAAAATATGCATTAATTCAATAAATCATATCAAGTGCTCTGTTAGAAACTGGGGATACATGGGAAATAAGAATATCCCTGACCTCAGGCTGCTGATAGGGCCCTCGAGCCTGATTGACTGTTTTTTTAATTTTATTTTTTAGTTGTAGTTGAACACAATATCTTTATTTGATTTGTTTATTTTTAGGTGGTGCTGAGGATCAAATGCAGGCTCTTGCACGTGCTAGGCGGCCACTCTACTGCTGAGCCACAACCCCAGCCCTGAGCCTGACTGACTTTTTATAATTATTTTATTTCACTTCATTGTTGTCAAATCAGCCACCACTTTCATCTTCTATCAGTCCATCTATAGCCTCCCTTTTCCTTCTAATTTTTAATATCCTATGAGAGCCTGAAAAATAAATTTAAAAACTATCTGTAAAGAAAGAGTAAATAAATCATGTTGTAAGGATGTCAGATACTTTCTAGGAATAAAACACCAGAACTTTGGTGCATAATATTTGTTATTTGCTTTTAGATTTTTTTTCCATTGAGCTGATGCTGATACATAACTGAGTTTTGGATGAACTTAGAACATCTTGTGTTCTCATTTCATCAAGAACAATTATCCTTGATATATTTTATATAAATACTGCCTTATATTCTTCTTTAAATCTTTTCCTTAATTAAAAAAAAATTCTTCATGTTTGCATGTGGTTCCTTCTAATAGTAATGTTCAATTACAAATTTAGAAAACTATATTAGCAAAGTAATGCTTGTACCAAATGCTTGTTTAGGCTCTGATTATGGATCAGATTCAACTCCATATGCTGAATCTCTAACCCCAATGTGCTTGTATTGGGGATGGGGTCTTTAGTAAGTAATTATAGTCAGGTGCAGCTCTCATGATGGAGTTTGTGAAGAGACATAAGAGAACTTGCTCTCCCTCCTCCATATGAGATCTCAGTGAGAAGGTGGCCATATGCAAACCAGGAAGAGAGAGCTCTCACCAGATTCTACCATGCTGGCACCCTGATATTGGACTTCTAGCATCCAGAAATGTGAGATAAAGTTCTTTTGTTCAAGTAACCCAGTCTATGGTCTCATATTATGGCAGCCTGAGCAGACTTATATAAGCTCTAAACAACTTATTCTTAGAGATAAATTTTATTTGTGTTCTTTTATTTATTTTTTTATAAATAACCTATTCTTTCAATTTCACTAATCACTTCATTTTGTCCATTTTTGCCTCATAAGAGAAGAGGAAGTCTTTAGTAAAAGGCTACTGCTGGCCTATTGCCATAAGTGTTATGATATTTGAACAAAAGTTTTCAAATTTAATCCTGTTATTCAGATAAGAAAATGTAGTAAATGATTGGGAAATAAGTGAAAGTTTAATATTTAGTCTGGTTCAGGTAATGTTTAGACAAAAAGTTTATTGTCTGACTCATTTTATAAACTATCTTTTAACTATCTTAAAACAGTGAAAAGAAAAAGTCCACAAAACAAAGAATAAATACCTGCAGTTGTGTGCTGGGTATTGAGGATAAGTGTAGAATAGTTTTCAACAGTTAGGTGGTGGAAAGAGAAGTTGCATATAAAAAGTGGCATGTGACTGGGAGTTTCAGGGATATGAAGAATTCTGCCAGGTTCAGAAGTGGTGGAAGGGAGGAGTCATTTCAGGCAAAGGGGACATAAAAGCAAGACACGGAAGCATAAAGGGTACATAGAGTGCTCATGGAAAATCACCGAAGGCCGGTAGAGAGCTCTGGTGGATTTTAGTCTCCAGAGAAGGTTGGAATCATCTCTGGACAACATTATTTCCTCACATATTTCTTTCCACAGCATATATTTTCAATTTTTTGAGATGAAACATTTAAACTGATTATTTCTTATTTAAACTATGAATCTATTACACTATCAGGCTTTTTAAATTCTTGATAAAAACTTGACAAAAATGAATTAAGAGTACAGTTGATTTAAAATTATAATTTGAAATTAAAATTAACCTGCTGTTATAAAATAGACTTTTTAGTCTATTAATCTACATGGTATTTTTAGTCCAAGAAATTCAGTTCATTTGCCAACAGGCAGCAGTTGACAAATAGATAATAATCTGTGGTTAGTCAACCAAGCATTTTATTTCAACATTTTCTTATTTTCCTTACCTCTAAGCATACTATTTGTCTCCAAATGAAGAACTCACTTTTGTGATTGCCTAAGTCCTGCACACATACCAGTTTTATACATTTGAATGAAGATTTTTGCAGTTCCACAACATGCCCACTAGAGGCCTGTGAAGAGCTTTTTTCCCCTAACACATAGTGTCTCAAACCGAAAAAAAACAAAACAAAACAAAACCTAGATTTAAAACAAATAAGAAATATTAATTAAAAATCAGTAAGGCAAAGACTGAATTGATAGGTAACCTTGTATTAAGTACCATAATTGTGGATAAAAGAAACGATACAAAGTTTTCAAAGTTCAAAATACAGAATTGCAAAACTTGCAAATTGACCCCCCCACACACACCAAGAAGATTTATTTGGGGACATGAGGACTCAGTGAATTACCATTTGCCATGGTCATGACTGAAGAGTGATGGCTCCAGTCTCCTTCTTTACTGTTCCACAAAGAAAGCAGAATTAAAAGACATTTTTGAAAGCTTTAGCAACAATTCCAAAAGGCCACCAGGCTCTGGCTGGCTTTGCCTAAGTAGAAGTATGTACAGTGGTGTATCAGCTGCAATAAAAATTTCTGGCAACCTGTATGGGCTTCCAGATCTTCTAGTGCATACTAAATACAAAAGGCAACCTAAGAGGGAGGGTTCCTGGGTGGGGAAGTAAACAACAGCATAGTAATCTAAGACAGAGGAGACAAGAAGGGACTTCCTAAATAGGGATTGTATGGCAGTAAACAGGGTAAGACAGCTGAAATATATCCTCACAGGGCACAGACTGAAACAGACCCTCAAGTAAAGATTGGAGCAACTTTCAAAGGGGCAAGTGTCTAGCTGTTTAATATGCAAAGGCAGCTGTGACTGTTCAGACAGGAAAAATCGCTAGAAGAGATGACAGTGACGACAGTCCCCTTGCCATCTTCGCAAACTCAAAACAGGGCTTCATTTAATGCTGCCTCAAAAGAACCAAAACATTAAAACTCCTGTTGACATCAACCATGCACGTATACACACACACACCACTTCTAGTCTATCTATAGAAATGGCCTGTTTTTCACTAGGTTTGGTTAATTAGCAATCAGAAAAGAGTTGTACAGAGTTGGAAGAAAGAAGCTTTTGTTTAGAAAACCTGTGAAAATATTCCCTCAGAAGCTTGTAACTTTCCCTACAGATCACCCTGGCCCTGAGGACAAGTCCGAGTGCCAGAAGGCTCTGTGATCCACACAGAGCTCACATTCAAACGCAGTTCTCTTTGTTGTCCCCTAGGAGCTAAGCCTCAATGGGTTTACAATGTGCAGGCTTTTTTGGAGGGTGGCTAGCGGTTGTTGCTGGCTGCCAGAAATGGAGCAGGGACAAACCCCAGTGAATCCACAGCTGTTGGGGCTGCTCAGGCTGCTCCATTGGCGAGAGGAGCAGTTGCCGGAGGCATTTCAAAGACGTGCAAGAATACAGGGAGACTTTATGAGTCCTGGAAGTGAATTTGCAATTATCGGGAGCAGATGGTCAGTCCACGTGGTGAAGAAGGAGACTGGAGCCATCACTCTTCAGTGAAGACCATGGCAAATGATAATTCACTGAGTCTTCATGTCCCCAAATAAATCTTTTCATTTTTATTTTTGTTTATTTGTTTTAATTAATTATACATGACAGTACAATGACTTTGATATATCATACATTTCAACCAGATGGGATATAATTTCTCATTTTTCTGAGTGTACAGGTTGCAGAATCATATTGGTCATGTAGTCACATATATACACACAGTAATAATAATGTCTGTCTCATTCTACTATCTTTCCTATCCTCCCATCTCCTCCCTTCTCCTCCCATAACTTCTCTCTACATGTATGAAGATGTGAGGAAAAAAATAAAAGAATAGAATTACCTAAATAAATAAATCTTGTTGGGAAAATCATCAGTGATAATGTGATATCACGTGCTGCTACTAAGCTTTACACTACTGACTTCTAAACCTCAAACATTACAACTTAGGAAAAATACAGTACGTGCACATCTTACCTTGGTTAAAAAGAAAACAGGGTATGGAAATGTGGAGAACACTCATCCTGGCCCACTGTTGTTTCCTGGAGGCAGCCAGCCTGAATACTGCCTCCAACATTACTTTGTCCAGCCCCTTATTTCATAAAATCATCATTATAAACTAAGATACATAGATGCTGGGACAATGTTTAATGATTTTTGAGAATACAGATTTCACAATCTTTTGCAAGCTATATCTACTTTTTTTACCCCCTCCATCCTTCCAGTCAAGGACTGCTTTGTGATGCATGAGATTCTCTTTTGCTGAAATCTCAGGCTATTTCCTGTTATCCTCATGTTGATTCATCTGAGAATCACATTATCTTTTCTAAACACTGTTTATTTAGTCCATTATGATGCCTAAGGTCAGTCTCTTCTCATTTTGTATTTGATGATTAATTTCTTCAGTTCATGCAAAAAACTCTGAAGCAACCTGATGTGCAGAGCACATCATAGACGTATCCTTATACACAACTGTATAAAAATCTGCTGATGGAACACTTGGGAAAAAATTCTAATGCCCAAGAGGGCTAAAATAGAGCTATGATCCCAAATTTGTGGGCAAATAAAGAAGAGAGAAAATAATAATTCCTGTTGGAGAGATTGGAACATTAATTCTGAAAGAGTTTAAATTGGCTCTATGTAGGGTCATCTACTATTTTACAACTAAAAGTCTTGCATCCCAGGAAATCCCTCAGTCACCCACCCTAACAGTAAAGGACAGTTAGAACACAAAACGTATCTCAAGAATGAGGGAGAGTCTTGCTAGGAGCCACAAGCAAATAATATGATGCATGGCACTTTCGGTTGTAAGGTGACGCCAGCTAGCCATTGAGATGATATGATTATGTTAAGATTTACATTCATATGGAAATTGGACTCCTGCTGTTCACCTTGGCCTGCTACGGGACTCATGTTACGGGACTCCTGGAGAGTTCCCATTGGTTGGGGAAGGATAGTAGGAGGGAATTCCGGGGGAGGTCCGGCCCCCAGTTCTGGTAGACGCGCGTGGGTGGACCGGTTTTGGCTTGCCGGCGCGTACGAGTATTGGCAGCTTTTTCAAAAATAGTTTTGTTCCTGCTTGAGTGGCTCGTGATTCTGTGCCCAGCCAGACTGAAGCAATTGGTGGCCCGTACAGGGACCGAACCCGGGACCTTGGCGTTATCAGCCAGACTGAGGCAGAGTCTAAATAGCAGCGGGCTGGGGACACGATAAGGGACTGACCAGGATTTAGGACTGTTGACCCAGCAGTTATCTAGGCACAAAGCCATGGGGAGGGGTGAAGATGTTCACGAAGGAAGGCCAGGCTCTTATTGTGTGGCACCACAGAAATAGAGCTCAGGTGTTGCCCAGAGGTGGTGCCCGAGTACCTCTCTTTAGGCTTTTGGGGTGCCCCAGATCTTTCACAGCCCAAGACTCCTACAATGCATACCTGGTGTGCTCAGGTGGCTCACTCAGGGAAATTTGAGAGCTTTGCGTCTTATATAAGGGATACAAAAAGAAACACATTTTTGGGTGTTGTATTTTGGATTCTGAGCACCATGTTGAGTTAAAGGGACATATTAAAAATCTTGCAGCATGCCGTCACATGCACCACTTCTTTTCTGAACTCCATATATACCCACAAGGGAGGAAAGGGACAGTTCAGAATGGCCTTGGTCACATGGCCATCTGGGGCAAAACTGGTGCTCAATTTATAGATTGGTCTTTCTGACTGAAGCATTTCTCTAACTTTTTGAGATCAAGTTTTACCTGAAACTTTGAAGACTTTAATAACCTTATGACTCAGTATCATCCTGGTATAGTAGTTCTCCTGTATCCATGAGACTTCTAAGACTTCTAAGACTCTCAGTGGATCTCTGAACCAAGGATACTATGCAACCCTGTTCAGTTGGCCCTCCATATCCAGTGATTGCACATCTGTGAATTCAAACAATAGTGGCTTGAATATATTTGGAAAAAAAAAAAACATCTATCTGTATTTATTGAACATGCTCAGACTTTTTGGGGTCATTTCCCCCTAAGCAATACAACAAATCTATATAGCATTTGCATCATTTGGGTATTATAAGCAATCTGGAGGTGATAAAAGTATGTGGGAAGATGTGTGTAGATTCTATGCAAATACTTTGCTACCATATATGAGGGACTTGAGCCTCTGTGGATTTTGGTATCTGTGCAGGTCCTGGAACCAATCTCCCATAGGTACTGAGGGACA